>NC_068575.1:4083345-4393129 GCF_025698545.1 Gossypium raimondii
TTAAATTTAAAATTATTACATTTATAAGTATCAAATAATTAGTCATTAATCCAGAGAACCCACCAAATAGTGTGTTATAAATATTAATTAATAATAGTGGTATTTCTAATTTTAGCTTTTATATTTAATCGTTTTGAAAATATTTTATGCAATTTTACAAGTAAATTTAATAATTAATAATTTTAAAAAATATTTAATAATTTAATTAATATAGTTTTAATTTTTAAAATATTTTCACCATCGAAAAATAATTAATTGATATACTTTTAATCAAAAATAGAACCTGGAATGGGTGAGAAATCTCTTAAAAGTAAAATAATAAACATATACAATATCTTCTTGAATGTAATGTGTAGTATTTTCCTTCTTTAGTTTTTTTTATTAATATTAATATTTTGACTGTATTTTGTGAGGTGTGCCTTGTATTTCAATTAAACAGATAGCGACGTCATGACAAGAAGTTTTCCGACGTCGCAAAGATGGACGACATCGTGATGACACGAATGTGGATGTTGCGATGTGTTCCCCACATAAATTGGGTTTCTTCTCCCAATTAAATTTTGATTATTCCAGGAATATTTTTATATGATTAGAGCTCTAATCTAAGGCTATTTGAAGGGACCATTGTATCCCTGTTTTGATATGCCAATGAGCAAGGGCTTTTCTTGATGGCGGCAAGATGTAATCGCATATGAGTTTTTGTGAGAGTTTCATGGTAACTATGTAGAGAATTTTGTTTTGAGGGCGGCAAGATTTAGTCTCATATGAGTTTTTGTGAGAGTTTCATGGTAACTATGTAGAGAATTTTGTTCCCGAGCTAGGGTTTTGTTTTCAAGGTTTGGTATTGTACGTTTAGTACATTTAGGATTATTTTCTCCTTATTATACACTCCTTTGTTTACTCATTTAGTGAAAAGCCGAAGCCTCCTTTATCCGTAATTTTTATCCTCTTTAAAATAGTTCTAGACAATATATCAAAAATAAATTATTATATATAATTATCTTTATTTTGATACATTACTAACCCTCTTAGAAAAGATGAATCATAAACCCTTAAAATAATATTTAGTACATGGGAAATTGGTCAAGTTAGGTAAATATGAAATTATTGAAATTTGATAGACATCTAGGAAGAAAGGTGGAAATGAAATGATGAAGATCATGTATAAACATTTTTCACATCATGTTGAAGTTCTTACTTTCTTTTTAGGAAAGAAAAACATGGCCACTTCATCATTTGCTCAAATGGCCTAACTTTCAACCTTTAAATTAATAATTATTCAACATTCAACAAATATTGAGTAAAGGGCTTCACATAATTAATTTACCAATCTAGTTAGTGTGGTCCAATCATTTTTTCCCTTCCCCCCTCTCTTTTAATGATTTAATGTATTATGACATAAAAGATTACCTATACCATACATATAAAAATTAAGGTGGTCTTTATTGTATTGATAGAGGTAATAGTATTTTTAAAGGATTTTATATCAAGAGTCGAATTGTATTTTATTAAAAAATGATAAATTAGTTATTATATATTAGATCAAAGAGTAATTGATCATTTATGTTAAATATTTTATTCATTTTACGTGTAATATGAACTAATTTTTAACAATAAAATGGATGTAATTTTTAAATGAAGGACCAACTTACTCTTTAATCTAATGTACGGTGATCTATTTACCCATTTTTAGTAAAGAACGTAAATGCAATCCAAACTTCTAATACAAATATCTTTATGATATTTTTACAATTGATAGATGTATTGTTTTTATTGGTATTGATGTGTATTGGTATCAATATCGTTGTTTTCTAAAAATATTTAATATTTATAAAAATGAAATAAATTGTAAATATTTAATATTTAATACACTTTAATGCACTTGAATCTACATCCTCTTGTATTGATAATAATACTCATACCAATCGAGTTAACACTCAATTAGTTATATCAATGAATTTTAAATACTTTTTGTTTTCGATTTACAAATATTTTGACTAATATAAATAATATGGGTATGAAATTAACATCCATGAGAAAATAAATATCCCTTTTTAACTCTTCCTTTGATTTTTATTTTTTATTTTTTTTCTTCTTTTTGTGTGTGTTTGTGCGGCTAGGAATTTGAGGACCCACATACCAAAATCTGTTGAAAACTGCATGCTTTAAGCCCTTTGTTTTGGCATAGGAATGGATGGATAACGCATGTGAAAATTTTAATTCTATTTGAAGAATTGAAAGAGAATTTGAATTTTGAGTTAATTGAATCGAGTTTTTAAAATTTTTTGAGTCAATTCAAATAAGTAATTCGAGTCTCGAGTTCAAGTCGAGTTAAATTTTATAATTAAAATTACTCAAATGATTCAAGAACAAATTTGTGTAAATACCCATTTAATCCTTGTCATTTTGAAAATGATCAAATTAGTCTCTTTCAATTAAAAATTACAAAAAAATTAAAATGTTTATAAAAATTCTAAAATTTACATTTTAAAAAAATTATAAAACAAAAATCCTAAAGAATATATAGAAAGTTAAAAAATTAATTTTTCTAAATTAATAATTTTAGGACCTAAATAATTTCATTAACGATTCAAGCTTATCATACTAAAATACTTTTTTTCTTATTTTGCTTTGAAAAAGTATTTAAATATACATGGTTTCAAATTCATGTGCTCTAACATGAAATTAGTTATATTCTAACAAGATCTTAATTTGACATGCTTAATTTTTTTAAATTTAACTCGAACAATTTTATTGTATTTGACTCGACTCAACTTAAATTTCATTTCACTCAACTCGATACGAAATTTTTTTAAATCGAATTAAAATGATAAAATAAGACTCTTTAGCTCAATTAATTCAAACTTTTTTACTCAATTTGATCGAATACTCGTCCTTACACAATATTAACATTTGATCGCATCCAATATTAAAAACCATTTGTTAGGCCCCCAATTTCTTTGTACCTTCCCTTCACTCTACGCCAATTCTTCCCCCAAACCCAACCCCTTTGGCAGCCAAATCCTAATGGCCAATAGCTTTTGCTTAGGAGTTCGATTTTAGTTAGGTTGGTTATCAGATGTAAGAAGCTGAAAGATGTAGATTCAATCTTAATTTATTTGGCATTATTGCTATCGTAATAAGCACGTTTAAACGTATCTTTTGCTGAAAATGGTGGGGGAATACACCTATGATTACCTAAATTTCCATCACCTTATGTATTGGACGGTCACCCTTGGACATTTGATAAACACTTATTTCTATTCCAAGACTATAATGGTGATCTTAGGCCAATTGATGATACTTTAATGCTTCCTTTTGGGTGAGGGTTTATGGGATGCCGCTGAAATGGCTGACAAAAGATATGCACATCGGAGCTTTTGAGATATCTATGGGTGGCTAAACGAGGTTAGTTGCGCATACAAGTGGAAATTTAAGTCCCCAAACTGCTACTTTGGTGAAGGGGATGATCAAATACAAGCATCTCCCGATCTTTTGTTATTGTTGTGGAATACTCGGACATGCAGAAACGAAGGGCTAGTTCTTGTTGACAAGATAATACTACTTTTAAAAAATGTCGTCGAAAAGTATTGGAAAAAAGCGTGATTTATTAATTTTTAGTGTTTGTTGTTGTAAAAATGTGTGGTTTAAGGTTAAAATATATTGTTTGGACATGATAATGAAAAGTTAAAAATTAAGTAAGTTGTCGATTAAGTCTTAACTCGATTGGCATTAGCATTCTTGTCAGTGCAGGAAAATGTGAATTCGAGTGCACTGAAACGCATTATCCTTCTATTTAAAGGTTGGGGAGGGGTTATGGGTAGTTCTAACCATTGTATCAAGAAGAGCATAAATGTTAAAGATTAACTTATAATGAGATTAATGTTAAAAAAATTAATTAAATTATATGATATTTAAATAATTTAATTTAATGGTACATAAATTGTAAGCTTTAAATACTTTTGAAGTAATTAATATAAATTATTTATAAAATTAATTATACATATTTTAAAAAACTTAAAAATAATAATAAATGATATTTAAATAATTTAATATAATGATACAAAAATATAAATTAATCTAATTTTTTATATTTTTAAATAGTTAATGTAAATAAAGGTATTTTGACAATTTTTTACTTTCAAATACAAAAGTAAAAAACACTTAAATCTCAATTGTTGCGTTTGGGTGGAAAAACACTTTTGAAACCCGAAATGTAACGAAAAACAATGCCAAAATATGGTAATTGAGTGGCAATCCGATGATGAATTCCAAAATGAATTTTTTCAATATTTATTTTTAAAAAAAAAATATGTTTAGTAATCTTATTAAATTTTAATCAATAATTTTTTTTAATAAAAGTGATGAATAAGATAAGTATGTAAAAAGTGAGATATCCAAATTATTATTTTATTATATTTGATTTTTATGAAATATTATTAATAAAAATAAAATAAAATATTTATATGATTAAATTGAAGAAATAAATAATTTTGAAAAACAAATTTAATTTTATCAAATAACATAATATAATTTGTATGTTAAATAATTTTTAATATAAATTTAATATTTGTAACCAATTGAGGTTTAGCTCGTTTGATATTAATATTATTGTCTATAGAAGAAGGCGTGGGTTCAAATGTATTAAAATACATTACCTTTCTATTATTTAAGGGTTAGGATGCACCATAAGTAATTTTAATGGTTATAACAAAACAACAAATAATAAAATTATTATTCCTAACTTAAAACCGAACCAATTTACTTATATAAAAATTAACAAATTACCGCTTTAATTATACATTTTCTAATTTAATGACTTCATAGTTGATTTATTATACAATTAAAATTTCAATAAATTAAAATCATCTTTTCTTTAATCATTTCGTTTTATACCGAAAAGATAAATATATAAAATGATTAATAAAAATAAATTTATTAAAATTCAAAAAAACCATTAAACGAAATTTTATTTAAAAAAAACCGAAAAACTATGGGCTAGATAAAAGTAGGAATGTCTTTCTCTTTTTCTCTCTATTTTCAATATTTTTTCTCTTTGTTTTAAAAAATTTTCAATCTTTTTCAGATCTCTCGATCACATTTCCTCTTCTTTTCCCTAATTTCGCATCAATTAGGTTGGTCTTTCTTTATTTTTCATGAGATTTTAGCGGTTAATCTTTGAATCCTTCGATATACATTGTCTGGATTCTGATTAATCCGTTTCCAAGTAACAGGAAAAAAAAAGTTCATCTTTTTTCTTTGGGTTTTTTCAGGTTGAGAAGCAGGTGTTCTCTTTGTCTCTGGGCTGTGATTTTGTTTATGAATATAAGGTACGGCTGAGATAAAAATGAAACCAAACCATTTTTTTTTCATTTCCCATGCTTTGAATTTGCATGCCTTGATAATTGTTCTATAAATAATGGGTATTTAACAATTTTGGTGAAATTAAGATATACTTTTGAAAAGTTCTTTCCTTTTCAAACTTATTTTTTGTGGGTTCTAACCAAGCTTCATTTGTGTTGGATTCTTTAGGATTGAGGATAATTAGGAATAAAAAGTTGAAATCCTTTTTGGGGTTTTTTTTTTCAATTAAATCAGCATATTTAATATAGTATTACTGCTGGATATTGGAAATTCCCCCCATTGATGTAAGCTTGATATATTCAATTCTGTTGAAGTTTTTAATGATGGGTTTGCCAGTAAAGATGGTTCTTTTAGCTGCTTCTTTTTTCCGAGTGAAAATTAAAGGTTAAATGATGTTTATGGTGTCTTATTGTATGGTTGATGATAAGATAGGAGATGAATGACAGTAATCATATTTATGGGGAATATTAACCTTTAGAAATTTAGAATTGAGATGATCTTAGAAAGAAACTGATAACATGATTTATAATTTTGAAGTAGGGATAAATTGCAACTACAATTTATTGGAACACCATGGGCGAAAGAAATATGCTATGCCCTAGCCAAATGATTGATTTAGAAATGGATCAGCAAGGCCATGGCTATCTCCGTCATGAGCCTTGCACCTTTTTGGGCAATATCACGAACTACCCGCCACCTGATATCCCGATGACAGTGATAGCTCCTGGGAACACAACTAGTCTCGATGCTCATCCCTTGCCTGAGCATTATGAAAATGGTATGTTCTATGGGATGCCCCAGTACCCTGTCCCTGGTGTTCAACATCGTCAACATCCTCCAAACCTTGATATTGGTATCGGAAATGCTTCCAACTTTTATATTTCCTATGTGGCTACCCCTTCTTCCGGTGTTCCTATGAATCATGGACCTTTAGATCAGATGCCATCTTCTCGCAATTACGGTCCCGTTGGAGTTTCTGCTGATGAATATGCTAGGAATTTCCACTTCATGAATAATGTTATAGGCTCGTATAAGAGAAAGACTTCTGAAGGGATTCCAGGAAACTTTCAGCATTTTAATGCCTCATCAAGCTCGAGTTCCTCAGTTACACAGCTAAATACCAGGCATCCTGATGGGGTTGTCCCAGTTGATCCTGCATCCTTCACCATTCCTCAGTATAGGGGGAACGACCCTCCACCAATCAGAGATGCAGGGTCTCAAAGAAGTGTGAGGAACAGATTAGGCGCGACCGCCGTGGATCCTGTTTTGATGCATGGTGCTAACCATTTCTTGCAAGGAAATTACATGGCTCAGCCCTTTCAGCCAGCAATAACAGATGGAGGTGCCTCAGCTTGGACTCAAGCTCCCGCTGTTCCTTATATGCATGGTAGTTTCTCAAACCTTATATTATTTCCTCCAAGGTTATTATATATTTTATTAATTTTTTGTTTGTCATGGATTTCTATTTTCCATTTTTTGCGGCTTCCTTGTACTTGAGGTCTTTTGAGTCTGTTCTTACCTTGAAGCTCATTGCCATGGACACGTTATTAACTTGTATTTATCCAGGTGGTAACATTGGTGGACCTATCGAGACTAGGTATAGAAGTTCCATGAACTTTTCACATTCTTCTTCTCTTGACCTTCGGAACCATAACCACCATCACCCTGCACCACCTATTGAGGGTGTAAGAAGCCACGGATTTAATCTTCACCCACAAGTAGCAGCAGCTCCTTATCGCTTTCCAGCAAATTATGCCTCACAGAGCACCATGAATCCATCACAAGATAATTTGGAGATGGGGCGTAGGAATCGTCGGCCGGTTCCACCTACTGGCTTTATGATATATCATTCTCGCCGAGAAGGTGGGGCTGTACCTGAGACAAGTTTGAGATACCGCAATCTTCCTCATTTGAGAGTTATTCCACCAGATGTAAGTACCAAATTTTCATTTATTAAATGTTATTTCTCATTGTTTTCTGTTTATTTTCACTTCTGAAACTATAGTGATATCTTTTGGTCAATTTGATACAGGGTGTTGCTATGCTGGAGTTCCCAGAATTTTATGACGAACTCGGGAATTTGATCGATCATCATAGGGATATGCGGTTGGATATAGAAGATATGTCTTATGAGGTAAGTCGAAGCTGATTAATGTCATTCTTTTTGCATGGTTTGGTTTTATTTTTACCAACCGTTTTCTGGAAAATTTTCTAAATGGCCACAGGAGCTACTTGCTCTGGGAGAGCGGATTGGCAAAGTTAACACCGGATTATCAGAGGAAACCATTAGAAGTAAATTGAAAACAAGAACTTATTCTACATTTGTAACTAACATTAATCTGGAAGAGGTGGCACCCATCGATCAAGAACCGGATTCTTGCATTATTTGCCAGGTAATTCAGTGTGCTTATAGCTACCATACTATTCTTTCGTTCTTCAAGTTCGAAGCACACATTTTCATCACGCATCACCATTCGCTCCTAACATGTCATTTGCCATTTCTCTTGGAATTCGCAGGAGGATTACAAGAACCAAGAGAAAATTGGAACTCTAGATTGTGGTCACGAGTATCATGCAGGTTGCTTAAGTAAGTGGCTGTTTGTGAAGAACGTGTGCCCCATCTGCAAATCCGAGGCATTAACCACCAAGTCCAAGGATGTCTAAAAGTAATAAATTACATAAAAAGGGTTGATGGCGGAGAAAAACTTTCCCGGAAGTCTTATGACTAATCTGTTTGCTATGAACCAGATTGATAATTTGTCCAAGTATTTTGTACATGAACTTGCAGATATCTAACAGTCAAATCATTTATTTGTTGGCTCTGTAATTATCAAATAATTGTACGGACTCAAATTTTATGCAGTCTCTTATGTAATATTAACTTGCAGGGCTATATAATGGGTTTTCATTGTTCCCTTCTTTAATCTTTATTAATGCAGTCTCATTGTGTAATAGGGATACATGGTAATTGTACTTTCTTTTCTTTTGTACGTAAGTTTGGCTTCGAGGTTCAAATATACCTCGACACCCGAATCTCTGATCCAACTCCCCCTTGAACAAGTAATCGTAGTCGTCATCCGAAATGGGGGTTAGATTATTATGAGTAGAGCTGATAATGGGATATAGTCAACTGTACATGTTCCGAAACTCCGTCCAAAAAATAGATTTAATAAAAAATAATATCCATTATTTGCATAGGTCAATTATCAAGTAGAATTATTTGATGTATTATATTTTTAAATTTTATTTTTATATAAAAAATTATTACAGCTACATTCGAATTTAATGTTTTTAATATAAACTGAGCTTGAACAAAATCTTAAATTTATTTTTTAAATTGGACCTAGAAAACGAATCTAAAATTCTGTATTATTACTTTGAACTAGGCCGGACCTGATTCCAACCCGATTATAATTAAGCCTAATTATGGGTTGGTGGGCCAATTCGATAAAAATATACTAATAGTTAAAGAAATAGTTGGGTAAAACGATTAATTAAGGAAATTCAAACAAAATGTAGATTTGGAACACTATAACATGCAACATATGAATAAAAAAACATGACTCAAAATCAAAGTAATTAATTTCAACTTATATGAACTTTAATAAATTATATAATACAAATTTTTAATTTTTAATTATTAAATTTTATATAAATGTTTGTACCAAAAAAACTTAGCAAATTGCTAAGCACTTTCTGAATGGGCTCATCTATTTTCTTTACTGTCTTAGCAAAGAGAATAATGTCATTCGCAGAGAGGAGATGGGTCAAGTTAGAGCTTCTTTTGGAGATCTTAATCGGTTTTCAATTCTTATTATTACAAGCTCTCTCAATACTTAGAGTGAGATCTTGCATATTGTCGAGTGTTTTAGTACATGTTTAAAATGTGTTGGTGTCTCTATTTATAAGACACGGTTCCTAAATGATATGACGTCGTAGGTAAATTTCTTTACATGTCAACATATACCCTATTTTAGGATTAACAAGTGGTTTTTTCGTGTGAGTTTGTGTGCATGGTAGTTTGAACCCACCCCATGCAAGCTTATGAAAGGATGTGAACACCTTACGTACGAATCTTATATGACATGGTTCATGGATGATGTGACGTCGCAGGTAAGTCCCTATGCATGCCAACACATCATATTTTAGGATTAACATGTATTTTCTACATGTGGATTCACATGCATAGTGATGCGAACCCACCTTGTGTGAGCTCATTAAAAGATGCAAATACCTCACATGCGAACCCTAGATGTGAACCATACAAATTGGGTCAGGACCAATCAGATAATTAGATAACGGATCGAAGATGACGAGCACCATAACACATACAAAGAATGAAAATATACGGCAACAAGGGGCCCTTGTCTAATACCCCTGGAAGGAATAATACTCTCAAGCCCATTCACCAACACCGATAGGGTGGAAGAAAAAATACCATCCATAATACAAGAAATCCAATTTAAGTAAGCACTTCGTGAATGAAACCTCAAACATTGTTATATGCCTTTCCCATATCAAGTTTAATCACCATAGAATCATCTTCCTGTACAATCACAAGTTATCTGATGACCATGCACAAATCTATCCTAGCAAAGGGGAAATGAGCTTCTGAGAGGCCAAATTCTCTGGACCATGATTTTGGTGATGACCTTATAGTTGATGTTTCATAAGCTGATAGGAAGCATGGTTATTTTAATATTAAATAATTGAACAATTAATTAATTTAATATTACATTGAATAAAAGAGTTTTTTTTATAGAAAAAGTTAGTATTAAATTGAATATATGTTTTTTTTAAATATTTATTTATTATTAAAAAATTATTGATTCGACCTTTAATCTAGATATTTATCTTTAACATATACATACATAGAATGGCAAAAATGTACCTCAAAAAATACCCTATTTTATTAACCCAAAATTGGCTTTATTTTCCTCATCAAAAGAAATATGCCCACAATGGCAAACTTCATTTCCTCCTCCACCACCAGCACCATGATGAAAGACTCTAACCATCAACCGTCGTGGGCCGACGAGTTCCTCGACTTCTCGTCGATGCGTCGCGGAGCCAAGCGCCGTTCTATGAGCGACTTCATAGCATTCCTTGACCAACCATTAGAGGAAGAAAATAGGGCCGGTAATGCCATGATGATGGAACCGAACATGTTTGACCGCCTAGACGACGAGCAGCTCAAGTCAATGTTCTCCGACGATGTCTCCTTGACACTGCCGGCTACTACAATGGGTTCTTCGTCATCGACGCCGCTGATGTCTGATCAAAATAGCAACAATGACGAGAAGCCAACACCAGGAGAGGTGGAAAGCTCATATAAATTAAATGAAACACAAGCTTCGGAGCCTCCATCAACCTCCAACGGCGGCGATCCTATCACTGATCCAAAGAGGGTCAAAAGGTAAAACATTAAAAATTAAAACCCATTATAATTAAACAGCTTAAATATTAATCTTTCAACAAATGAGTTGTTTAATCTGCAGGCATTAGATAACAATTCTTTGATTATGTTAATAATAAAATAAATAAATAATTTATTTTGAGTGATAAACCAGAATTCTGGCAAACCGGCAATCAGCTCAAAGATCAAGAGTGAGAAAGCTGCAATATATTTCAGAGCTTGAAAGAAGCGTTACAACATTACAGGTATATATACGTATTAATCAATAAAAAGAGCTGTAATTTTTATTTTTATTTTTCTCCAATTTTTTCTGTTAATTTTTTTTATTGATATCCGTGGACCAAAATTTTTATCGAATACGTAAAACTCATAAAATATTTTTGACTGGACCAGCCCATCAATTGCACCAAATTTTTTAAAAAAATCATTTTATAATTTTATAATTTTTATTTAATTATTGTAGATTAAATCAATTGAATTAAAAAGTGATAATTTGAAAAATTAAACTACCAACCAGCTTATTAAAACATATTTTTCCGTGAAAATAAAAATTCCATTAAGACAAAGTTTCATTATTTAAAATACTATGTAATCCCTAGAAAATTAGAAATTTTGGGTTTATTTTAAAAATAAATTTCAATGTCAATTGTATTATTCTTCGACGAGATTAAAATAATAAGTCGATTGAGTCTTAACTCAATTGGTATGGACATTGTCCCTAATATAGCAGGACACGAGTTTGAGAGAAATTATAGGTAGTTCCAATCATTCTGTTAAAAAGAACAGATATGATCAGAACTAATAATGAGATTGGTCAAAATAATAATAATAAATTGAAGTTTTGATAACATTAATAATACATAATTAATTATATAAATTATACTAATTACTATTTGTAATCTTTAAATTTTTTGGTTACATAGTTTATTTACAACAATATTTTTGTTGTTTTAATTAGTTTTAATTTTAATTTTAATTTGCTTGTATTTGTTGGGAAAATGGAGACTGAAGTATCAACATTATCACCAAGAGTTGCATTTCTGGATCATCAAAGAGTGGTTCTTACTGTTGAAAATAGTGCTTTAAAGCAGAGGATTGCAGCTCTGGCTCAAGACAAGATTTTTAAAGATGGTACGACTCCTTCTTCCTTAATTATTCTTCATTATTATTATTAATTGATGGGTAAATTTTGTATTTAGTCCTTATTCTAATTTTAATTTATTGTACTTTACCAATTTTGAAATTTCAATATTGAAAACTATGTTGGTTAAATGAAAATAAAATATAGAAATACATCTATTATATAGTTTCTCATAATAAAAACATAATAAATAAACTAAAATAAGGCTTACATTTATATGGACTTCAACCTAAACTAGTGATTTAATATTTAAAAGTTGTTGAAAATATATATTTGTGTTTATACGAATTTCAACCAATCAATTTATCAATTAAATTTAAAACTAAAAGTCTTTTTTTAACTTTTCTAATTTTGTAAAATATTTTTAGCAAAAATAATGAATCTTCTATTTTCTATTTTAGCATATTTTTATTTTTCAAAAATCAATTTTAATTTTCCTAGAAAACATTTTTTCTAGAAAGGAATGTAAATAAAAGGTGAAAAATACCTAAGAGATATTTATGTTATAGGGATTATATCAAATTAGTCCCTATACTATTAAAAACTCAAATAATGCCAAATTGGAAAAAGTTAACATTTATTTTTAAAATATATCATTTATTGTTTAATAGAGTTAATTTTTAAAAGTTTTTATGATTTTGTAAATGAAATTTTTATTTAGAATTGAATTGCATTTAAAAAAAAGTCAAAATGTTTTTATACAACAAATTTTAACTCTGTTACAATTCTAGCATATTATTTCATTTTAACATTATAGGGACTAAATTGATATATTTAATAATAGATAGATTAATTTTGATTTAATACCTATCAAACCCACTCTTAAGTTTTTATTTCTCTAGATAGTATACGGACTAAATTGATATGTTTAAAACCTTGATCAGCTCACCAAGAAGCATTGAAGAAGGAAATTGAGAGACTAACACAAGTTTATCAACAACAACAAAGCCTCAAGAATATGAACGACAACCATCCTCCACCACCACCGCAGCAGCAGCAACCATTGCTGCCACCGCCACCGAACGAAGGACAACTTATAAGTTGATTCAAAGAAAGGAGGAGCGAGAGATCAAAGGAAACAGCAATGAAAAGTTATGGCTAAGAAAAAAAAAGGGAAATGTGAAATGCTTTGGATTTTTTTTTTTTTGAAAAAATTGATTAATTAACATTTGTGGGTGTGGTTTATTTTTTTTACAAAGATAATAAAGATCTTTTTGAATTTTGTTATTTTTTTGTAATATATTTTATATAAATTTTATTATGAAATATTAATATAATTGGGTTTAAGATATCTTTTAATATAAATTTAATGGCTTTATATAACATTTGGTACCTGAATTTGATACTTTTTCTAATTTGACACCAAATTAATTTTTATTCACCCAATTCGTGCCTGAAGTTGATACTTTTTCCTAATTTGGTATCTAAATTTTTTGTGCTCAATTTGGTACTGAACTTGACATTTTTTTCTAATTTGTTACCTAAGCTTTTTTTTAGGTTTAATTTGGTACCTAAATTTATTAAATATTATACAAATTATGCAAAACAAGAATTGTTAAAATTTTTTGTTATGCTACAAAAATATTGTCAATATTAGAGGAAACTTATGTTAAAAAATAGGTATTGAGCTATGCTTAATGAATTAATATTAAATAAGAAATTTTTAAAATTCCCAAATTAAAAAATCATTATTTTTAATTCATTAAATAAATAAAATTAAAATTAATTGAACATATAAAATAAAAAATCATATCATTTGTCATATGCGGTCATACATGATTATTTTTGCTACTTCATAAAAAATAACATTATATTAATTTATTGGAGTAATTTGTAAAACGTTTGACAGGTACCAAATCGAATAAAATATCCTTATTTTATCACTATATTTATTTCATCAATAAGTTACGAAATTCGGATCATATAAACTCTAATAAAAATTTTAATTTAAAGATCAATATATATATTGCTCCTTACAAGCTTTGTCGTCTTTGTGAGTTCTAATGTATACACTTTTATAATATTATTATTTTCAACAATTTGATATTAGAGTGAGGTTATTTTTAAAAAACTTTGATGGTAGATTCGTAAAAGTTATGTTGTCGACATAATGATGAACCTACAATCTATCGACTGAATGAAAAAGCTAAACTACTAGTAATACTACAGTAACATGATGGGAAGATACATGCAAAGACAAGATCTATGGGAGATAGTCAACGGTAGCGAGGTGACACAATCGAAAGCAGAAGATAAATTATATAAGCAACAAGGCAATTGTTTTTTTTTTAAGTCGACGGTTGAAAGAGGATGTGCTAGAGCATATTCCAGATGCCACAACCCCGAACATGGCTTGGGAGTTGGGACACACTCGCCATGCTATTTTTGAACAACAATGTTTCTACTCTTAAAAAAGTGAACTCAGTGGCAGGTTTAGTAGAATTTTTAAATTTTTTAGGAATTTAATGAATTTTTGTTAAAAAAAGTCTAATTAATTTTTTTAAATTGTTTATTAGATTAATGAGGATTTATAAAAATATTAAGAGCGCTTAATTAAAAATTAAAAAAAAGCACAATGAGAATTTTTAAAAACTTTGGGCCTTAATTAATATTTTCTAAAACATTCAAGAAAGAAATGAAAATTTTCAAAACTTTTTAGAGGGCAAGACCCTCCTGTACGCCTTTTACGATCCACCTCTAACAGTCGCACCATACTTCCATAAATGTTGAAAAAAATCAATTAAGCTCCTAATTGAAACCACACCCATTTGTCATGTCACAACTTAACAAACCATTAAGGCTTGAATGAAAAAGTTAATTTAAAAGGCTTAGTTGATTGCTAATTTTTTATTTTAAGACCCTAATTGAGTATAATTTGTTTATTAGCGGCTTAATTTTTTTACGAGGATTTCTTTTACATTTAAACATAATTTTTAATTATTATATATATATGTCACGGACTACAGATTAAAATTCATGATCAATGCGCACAAAATCGCCCAACAAGGTCAAATGATTAAATTGAGCTCAGAATTAAGCTGATTCATAGAACAAAGGAAGAAACCCATCTACTTGAAGCATTGGTTGTTCAGTGTAAACACTCCAATAATTTAAAGTGACCGTGATGAATATTTGTAATCCTAAGAGATAAGATTATATAGAGTTTAAATCCCTTAGAATTGTTCTCTTTTAGATAGGTATTAATCCTAGTGACTGATGTAATTTAAATGGTACTATTGGATCTAGGGAACTCAACTATAAATAGAGATATTCTCCTCATTTGTAATCACTGAATTGTATACTTCATTCAAAGTAATTGAATACTTTTAAGAGCATTTATCCAAATATTTTGTGTGCATTGCTTTCTTGTGATATTTTCTATCGTTCATCCGTCCCTTCTTTGCTTGAGAGTTTATTTCCATTAAGTTTCTGTGCGGCTAACTTAAGTGGATTTGAAGCAACGTAATCACCTAAGACAAAGTAATTTATCTGGCTAAAATTCTAACCCCATAACATATGCACATCAAATTATATAATACAAGTGATATTTTTTATTTCAAACTCAATATCATTATTACTTTTAAATTTAGACACATATTTGCCATTAATTTAATTTTAACATTACAATAAATAATCTCTTTAACACCATTATTTTTAATTTCATTATAATTAATTTTATTATCGGATCCTTCGATATCAAGAAACCCTGCATGGATGTGGAATATGAATGAACGATCCCTTCTAGGGTTTACTTACTCTTTTTCTTTTATATATTACTTAGTGAAGGAAACACGGTCTAATTTGCAACTATAATTGCTTCAAACAGCTAAATCTCTCGCCCTGCTCTTTTTTATATAAATTCTTAAAATTATTCATAGCCTCTCTTCAACCCTTAAATAAGAGGATAATAGGCTTCAGCACACTCGAACTCATGTCCTCTTACACTAACAATAATACCAATATCAATCGAACTAATACTCAATCGACAATCTTCATACTATTTTATTTGTTCACCTAAAAGGTTAAAAAAAATAAAAGAGTATATTCAATTTTCATAACACCTCACGTAGTATTATTCTTTGGTAAATTATCAATGAAAAATTATATTTATTCTACGGCCAAGTTTATTGTAAGATAAATAAAACTTAATAAAAAATATTACCATTGAATTTTTATTTTTATTTTTGGATTATGAAATTCCATAATATATAAGATAATCACCAAACCTTGTACTAATGATATATAATAATTAAAACATTGAATTTTAGATATTAACATTTTAGGTGAATCTACTTGAGAGGTCTCTTTATTATAAATTAGTCTCTACTATTAAATGAATCAATTTAGTCACTGTACTATTAAAAAGAATTAAATAATGTCAAATTAGAATATAATTAATATTTATTGTTTAAAAAATCATTTTTTGCTTAACAAAGTTATTTTTTTAAAGATGGTTCTGTAAATGAAATTGAACTAAAATCGAAAAAGATAATTTTCAAGATATCTTTTATATAATAAATGTTATTTTTAATAGTATAAAGATTAAATAAATTCATTTAATAATAGAAGGATTAATTTTATACTTTAACCCAACATTATATTAACATGGAATATAAATTCAGAGAAACTTCAACTTGAGAGCTACACTTGTTTTTTTTTTCTTCAATTTAGCACCAAAAACTGAGAAATTTTGCAAAAACTAGTACTTTTCTTGGTACCAAAAAAAAAATTGAAGAAAAATTAGGGAAAGAAGTTACCTGCCATTAACGTAATTGGAAAGAAGATATGTGGTCACATATAATGATGTGACACGTCAGAACAAATAATTATTTTTTAAATTTTTATAATTAAAATTTGACTTTTGAAGATATTATGTGGTGCCATGTGTCAAAAATAATTATTTTTATTTTATAATTTTAAAATAAAGTACATGTGGCAAGCTTTTATGATGGAATGTGACATTTTGTATGGTGCCATATGTCAATTAAAATAATTATTTAAAAAGAACAAGTGACTTCATAAAATGATGCCATGTGGCACCACTGTATGGTGCCACATTTCAAATAAAAAGTAATTAGTTTGAAATCATAATTTTTTTAAAACAGTTTGACACATGGCACCACAAATGATTAATTTTAAAAAAATGAAAGTGATATGTTAATGATGACATGTGTTACTCTTACTTAAAGATGTTAATAATAGATGATATTTAAGATATCAAAATAAACATTTTTAAAGAATATATATTATAGAAAGATTTGCTATTCTTTAGGGTCATTCGTGCTATTAACCCTATTTAGAATAAATTCAGATATGATCATATATAGATAAGAAGGTGTAGATATCTGACGTTAATATTTTTTTAGAAGATAATTATAGATCAAGTATAAACAAACATTAGAATCATAAATCAAATTTTGACCATCATTCTTCAATCAATCTAGTCAGAGTGTGAGCAATAGTATTTGCCTCCCTCGAGACTTACTGAATTCTCACCTTCCAATCTCTCTTACAAAGTTTTTAAATTCTCATAATCAAATCTCTATTCATCTGTCTTTTGAGCCTATCATTAAGAGCTTCAACAGCTAGAGCATAATCAATTTCGACAATTATATGAGATAGTGTTTTTATTATTGTTATTGTTGTTAGATAGTGTATTCATTATTGAAATAGGCAATCGGAAACAAGTGATAAAGATGGGGATAACTGCATATCAGAACAAGACAGTCCCTTTAAATCCAAATCAGATAGTTGCCAAAGTAATTGAAGATCCTGACACAAGTGGAGACGACTTCATCAATGGGATTTCAAAGTGGCTTAAAACATCTCAAAAAGAAATTCAGCCTCAACATGATTTCTACCAAGTAAGTCCTCATTTTCCTTTTCTAGGTCTAATTTTCTTTCCAAACAAACATAATTTCTCATACTGAGTTACTAAATTCAAGATTTTACTTTCCAATTCCAACCAAACCTTTATCCGGAGAAAATTAACAGAGTCGACATCGTAAGATAGATTTACAACCCCTACTACTTAAGGGTTGAATATACAAAAATTGAAAATTAAAAATGAGCGAGGACAAAAAGGAGTTATATATTTTCTTTCTCTATGCATCAGTAGAACTATATATTAGTCCTGACCCAATTTCAAATTTTATTGTGCACGTATTAATAAAATATTAAAATATACATTTATATTAGTATATATATAGTAATTAAATTCAAATTAAAATATTTGGTTAAAATGGGTTGTTAATCTTTACATTTCAACAAAATTTGTCAACTTAAAATTTTGATTAGGCTGTCCTCATATGATGGATGTAACATATGACCGACAGAAAATAAATATGTTAAATTAACAAATTTTGACAGATAACTATAATAGTTGAGCTAGAATTTTAAATTGGAGAAGTAAGAAGATTTATTTTGAACTATTAAAATATAGAGGCTAAATCTCAAATTCCATCTAAGTTCAAGAACTAACAGTACATTTTAACCAATTTATTTTTATTATTTGAATCGAATTTAGGCCAAGCCAAAGACTAATTAGAATCTAATTGAACCTATCGGACCAAATTGATCATCCAATTCATGGACAGATCTATATCTAAACACAAGCATAGATAACTTAGTTTCTTTTGACTTGACTAATTAAATGCTTATAATTGCTTTATGAAATGCTAGAGAACTTGAGAGGAAACAGATAAATTGGTGGAAGAAGAGAGTAATAGCAATGGAGTTGGTGAGAATGGATCAAAACAGGGATGGATTAAAGCTATAGCGTATATGGTGATTGGGATAATTATATCGGGAGTATTGGCAGAGCCATTGATATTCAGTGTTCAAACCTTCTCAAAGGCAGCAAACATACCATCCTTCTTTATATCATTCATTGTGGTGCCATTGAGGGTTGCGTCTTCAGCTATCTCTGCTGCTTGCCGTAAGAAGTCTAGAACTACTTCCTTGACTTTTTCTAAGGTCTGTTTTTCAGTTTTTCCGACTCATATCTATTCCTAAGATTGTTCTAGTCATCTTGAGAACTAGAGAGAGGTTCTGACTTTGTTAAGGCAACATAAGTTATTTTCTAAGAGAAGTAAATGTTCTTTTAGGGCCACAATAGTTGAGTATCCGAGGTATATCATCTCTAAAGGTAATGTGGCAATGGATCAGTCAAAGGTTCAGTCTATGTTGCATTGGCATACTCCCCAATCTGTCAAAGATTTAAGAGCTTCCTTGGGGTTATCAAGGTATTGCAGACGTTTTGTGAAGCTCTATGGTTTATTAGCCAAACCGCTAACTGACCTTTTGAAGAAGGATCAGTGGCAATGGTCTGATTCTGCTGGAGCAGCTTTTCAACAGTTGAAGCAGGCCTTATGTTCAGCCCCTATTCTGTCTTTACTATTTTTCACTCAAGACTTTGAGGTGGAAATTGATGTTCCTGGTCTGGGGGTGAGTGTCGTGCTGCAACAATGGGGCAGGCCATTGGCCTACTTCAGTAAGGCATCAAGCCTTATCCATCTATGATAAGGAGGTGCTAGTTGTGTTGTTTGTTGTGAAGAAATGGAATCCCTATTTAGCAGGAAAACATTTTAAAATCTACACTGATCATCAGAGTTTGAGATTTCTCACTGCTAATCAGGCTGTAACCCCTTTTCAACAACAGCGGGCTGGTAAAATGCTGGGTTATGACTTTGAGATTTGCTACATGAAAGGTGCTACCAATATGGTGGCTAATGCATTGTCCAGAAGGCCTATTAAGGGTAAGGCTATCTTATCTTCTTTGGTTGTAGTATATAGCTTCTGAATTGGTGCCTCAAATACAAGCTTTTCAGGACACTGATGATAAGCTGAAGAAACTCATTAAAGAGTTCATTAGGAATCGTAGAAGCCATGCTAAATATACATCGGATGGTCATTTTTTGAGGAGAAAGAGGAAGTTTAGTTGCGGGGGCAAATGTGAATCTCAAGAGGGCATTGTTTGGTCATTTTCATAGCAGTGCTTTAGGGGGACATTCTAGGGTTCATGCTACAAATAAGAGGTTGTCAAACCTTGTTTGTGCCCCCTTTATATTCACCTCCAATCATTTTATTGACACATAGATGATGTATTTCTATATTTCATTAATCCTTCTCCTCACAAATAAAGATATGAATTTCATGAAAATTTTAATTTGCACAGTTCTTGACATCAATAAATGTCAAAGATAATCTTAAAAGACATATTTCTTTTAATAAATAAGTTTAAGCAATTTTATAATATTTTAATAAAAACCCCACAATATTGAGAAAATAGTAAATTTAAAAGGATTTTTTTATAGATTTTCGATAAAAACAAAAGAAAATAAGTGAAATATTTAAAGTGGGGAGGTCCCTTGTATTATATGAGTTAGTTCAACCTATTGCCTATTGGGGTCAAGGTATTGTTATTGTATTTTATCGATATTTCTCTTGATAAATAAAAATAAATTTTGTGAAGAATTTAACACATACAAACTTTTTATTTAATTAAAAGAAAGCAATCGAATGCCTTTAATCAATCACTTATTATAAAAAGTATTTTTAAATTTATCGTTTAATAATAATCTCTTGACATGGGAATTAGGAAATTCAATAATTACATTAGTACAAGACAATTTCTAGCTAGCTAATCAACTACCATATTACCTTCTCTTTGTGCATTTTGGAATTTAACCATCCGAAATTGCTTTCTTACTCAATCTTTTAAATTAGGCCATAGAAGGAACGTTCATGGAGATATCCTTGATCAACTCTACAGCAGTCAAACAATCGCTTTCAACAACCACCTTGTTGAAATTCATTCACCTTACCTTCTTTAGACATGATGAATCGTCCACAATTCAGCATTAATCGTAGAACTTCTCCCAATAAATCTTCTGAACCCTACTATCCAATTCTCATGAAAGTCCCGCATAACACCTCCTATCGCAAACCAATACCCAATCCTACTTGAGGCACCATTAATATTAACTTTAATCCAGCTATAGTTGGGTGGTAGCCATTTAATTTGCACATATTATCTACTTTTGCGGAAATCAATCTCCTTATCACATTGCGGATTTTGACATTTATAAATATCAAAATAATCTTAATTTTTTTAAAACATATTTTAAAAAATAAACTTAAATAATTTTTATAAATATTGTAATAAAAAAAATCCACAATAATAGATAAGGAGTAATGAATGAGATTTGAGTTAGGTGGCGAGAAATCCCAAAATTTGATGAAATGAAAATCAAAGTCGTGATAACAACGTGTCGCCGCGTGTAACATCAGTTAGCTAAAAGGCCACGTAATATCCACACAAATAAACTTTGACCACCAGAAATAAAATATTCTAAAATCGAGGAATAAATGGAATTTAATTATTCTTTTATGATGCTAGTCATATAATAATTATTAGTTTGTGTCCTACCTGAGGGGTTTTTTTTTGTCTATTTTATTTTTATTAAATAAATTTACCCTTTACATAATTATTTTATAAAATATCTATCCCTTCAAACTTTCTGTCATTACCTTTTGTTAGTCATTGTAGTAATTATTTTTCATGACAATTATACCAACAATTTTAAGAATTAAATAATTAATTAAATTAATATTTCAATTCAAAATAATTAAAAAGAATTCACATAATCAGTATTACCAACACAATCAAAGTCTCCATCTTCAATTTTTATGGCTTTTACCTTCTTCTTTTTTTCTTTAGGCCAGTTTATGGGCAATTTCTTTAGCAACTCTTCCACTTTTCCTTATTTCATTACATGCCCTTCGAAAACTAAAATAGTTTATTACTAGTACTATTCCTCGCTTCGTGTTGAACTGATTATTCATTTGTGTTAAATTATAGGTTAAAATATTTTTTTTAAGTCTCTATACGTACATCTAGAATTTAGTCTTCTACTTTTATTTTCAAGAATTTAGTCATCTACTTGTCGAATTTAAAATTCATATTCAATTATTATCTCTATTAAAATTATTCTATTAAATTTACTAAAGTAACATTTTAAAATTAAAATAATATTCATTCGGTAGTCATGTAAGAATAAAAATAATGTTGAAATTCCTAAAACACTCGTCCAAATTTATCATAATAATTTTTTTCCGTGTTTTAAAGAAAATCGGTTTCAACGTTGTGATCGAAATAATTAACAATATTAACTATTTAGACTAACTAATGATATTATAAAGTAGAGGACCAAATTATATAAAAAAAACATTAAAGTATATAGATTAACCCTCGAGTTTCAGCATAACATAGGAACCAAAACTAAAATTTGACCATTCTCTTTTAAGTTAAAAATTAAAACATAGAGATTAAATCATAAATTAAGACATAATAAAAAGGCCAAAACTAAAATTTGGCCATGAATCTATAATAAAAGTAACACCACAGCATGAGGTGCCATGTGCCAACAGAGGGAAGGTCCTTTACACCTTCTATATAATTAATTAGTAAATGGAAACTTTTGGGGTAGGTTTATTTTTTTAATGGGATTAGGTTTATTACCATTTAATCATGTTTGCCATAATTGAAAAAAGGATTAATAATTATATTATGTTGAAATTTTAATTTTAGTTTTAATGATCAAATTTTAATTTACAATAATTTTAAATAGTAAAAAATTCTAATTAAAATTTAAAGACAATTCCAAGAAAGTAATTTTTTCTTAAAACAGTGAAAATAAATAAATAAATGGAAGTTGTAATAAATTATCATAGAAGGTATTTAAAAGTTATTAAATTTAATAAATATATAAAAATATATTTAATAAAAATTGATCAAATAAATAAATAAATTTTAGTTAAAATGATAATGTTGAGATATTGAAAATAATGTTATGTTAAGTTCAAATTCTATCATGTATTTAATTTTAGATTTTATATAAAATATAAATAGACATAAACACCCTCGTACTTATACTTTTTATTTTGTAAAAGAATACGTTTTAGTAATTTCACAAATAATTTAAACCTAAATAATGAATGAGATCAACTCAATCAAACGCTTATCATTACAAATTCGAGATAAGTGATATAAGCTCGATATTTGGCGTCCGCATTCAATATTTTTAAATATTCCATAAATCTCTATATTTTTAAATTTTAAAATTTAATTTCTATATTTTTATTTTCAAGAATTTAGTTCTATTGGCACTATTAATTTTTTTAATTACATGTCTATAAAGTGAATATTTCTTCTATTTCAAAATGTCACATTAACAAATTTAACAAAAAGAATCAACAATGTTAAAAATTAGACCTGAATTTTAAAATATGAAAAAGTATTGAATTCTTGAAAATAAAAGAAAATTACTAAGACTAAATTTCAAAATTTTGAAAGAATAGAGGACTTATGGCACAATTTTAACCTTTTAAAAGTACGTATTTCTTGCAGATCGAGAATCTTGGTGGACTAAAAAGTAATAAATTGTGAAGCAACCTAATAAATAAATACATCAGATCTGGATTTAGTTACCAAAACAATATATAAAAATAAATATATTTCCTTTTCTGTTCCCTCTACCCTTTAATTTCACACTCTCCACATGATTTAGCTTTGTTAATTTTGAAAAGAAAAGATTACCTCAAATTAAAATTAAATTTACATATTTACCAAAAAATAAATTTGCATTAATCTACGATGTAAATAAATAATATAAATATTAATTCGAATATATAATATGTTAAAAGTTATATAAAATAAATTATTAAGGAGAGATTCATGAGAATAAAACTAAAATTGTTTTATATTATTTTGGATTTATCAAGTCAATTTCAGTTTTTTTATATAAAAAAATACAATTATCTATTTATACTTTCCTAATATGCTTAATTAAGTTGGGATCTCGATTAAGAAAATTATTTAAAATTTGGTTTTTAATCAAATAATGAATATTATCGATTGAGTCTTAGCTTTGTTGGAATCGTCATTATTGTCAATGTAGGAGGACGTGAATTCGAGTACACTGAAGCGCATTATCCTCCTAGTTAAGGGTTAGAAAGGGAGTATGGATAATTCTAGGCGTTGTATCAAAAAGAACAGATAGTTCTAAAATATGTTTTTGATTAGGGGTGAACAGAGAACTCGATTCGATTCGAAAAAATCGAAAAACATTTCAAATGTCGAGTTGATCAAATCGAGTTATTCAAGTCGACTAGAATAAATAATTCGAGTTTCAAGTTCGATTCGAGTTGAATTTTATAGTTGAAATAATTTGAATAACAAATTGGTGAAAATATCCTTTTGAGCTCTGCCAATTTTGAAAATGAGCAAATTGTCTCTTAACAAAAATTACAAAAAAAAATCAAAATAATTTTAAAAATTCAAAATGTTTATTAAAATTTCCAAAATTTAGATTTAAAAAAATCTAAAAAAGTTAAAATCGTAAAATAATAATTTCGCAATAAGTTAATTAATGATTCAAGATTATCATATTAAAGTATCTTAATTTTTTTTATTTTGCTTTGAAAAAGTTTTCAAATATATATGGTTTCAAAATTATGTACTCTAACACGGAATTAGTTATACTATAATAAGATTTTAATTTAACATGTTTAATTTTTTAATTTAACTCGAATAATTTCACTCGATTCGAAAAAATTTCAAATCGAGTTAGCAATAAAATAAGACTCGTTAACTCGATTAACTCAAAAAATTTCACTCGATTTGACTTGACTCGATTAAACGCTCACCCCTTGTTTTGATAATACAATATAATTATAAAAATATGATCAATTTAATATATTACATTTAACCTGAAGTTGGACCTTTGTCAACTGTGTTAAGTAATAGTATTGGCAATAAGATTGTAACGGTGCCAAGTTGCGTAAGTGCGCGTATACATAGATAAATGCTTCAATCCTACACTTACAGGTCTCAAACTATTTCTCCCATGTCCTAGAATTCCCTCAGAAAGCCATGGCACCACAGCGTTTATTGCTCCTTTTCATCTTCCTCTTTTATTTCTCTTCTTTCCCATCTACTGCCCGTTTTATCACCGGTCCTTCATCCCCCACCGATCTCGTTTCCGATGGAATCTCCACCGTCAAAAACCCACCTTTCCTCTCACTCAAGCCCCTGTTTTCAGCGGAGGAATCGTGTGAACAAACCTATGGGTTCTTACCCTGTACCACCACAGTTCTCGGCAACTTGTTTTTGATCATTGTTTATGGATACCTTATGTTTTTAGCTGCTACTTACTTGTCTAATGGAAGTGAGCTTTTGCTTGAGATCCTCGGTCCTGGTATTGTCGGAGGATTGTTCTTGCCTATTCTTGGAGCACTTCCCGATGCAATGCTTATTCTTGGTAAGTTTGAAGTCTTTTTGTTCTTTTGTTTGAATTGTGTTTTATTCTATTTGTTTGGTTGAGGAGAAAATAGGTGTTACTGCTCTGTATCTTTAGTTTTCATTGGTTGATTGATCAGAAAATGGATCAGGAAAGTCGAAAAATTTTAGATCTTGTCTTTTCCCTAGGAAGAATCTTTGAACACCCCAGATCTTAAATATTCAGATTTTAAGATTCCCGGAACATTAGCAAATTTTGGGTTGAATTTTCTGTTTACTTGTTACCCTCTTTCCTTCTTTTTTTTTTTTTTTTACTTGAAGGGTTATTATTCTAGAAAATTTTATATATAAAATTATGCTTTTGGAACTTATGTTTAAACATTTTCATATGATTCAGAGTGCATAGAATAATTTATTGCTGCCATTGCCAAATGTCTCTTTTCAATAGACCTTTTAGCAACCCCTTTTTGACTCTTTCAAGAATTGGATTTTATCCCCACAATAATAAATAAAAATGGGTTTTTGAAGTGAAAGTAAACTCTATCCAGATTTTTTTTTTCTTTTCCCAGCAAGATTTTAGTCTTACAGAATGAAATATAATTAATAAGCTAATGATATATTATATATAAATATTTTTGTTACAAAGAAAATGGATATTATATGAAGGAGGAAAATAACTTTGTTTTACTTTCCTTTTCCCTTATCAAGCATGCCATTACTACTCACTAAAATGAGCTACAACATACTAACAATCACACTACTAATTTCTATATAAAAACAGTTAAATAAATGAAAAAAATGAAATTAAGAGATAAAAACTCAATGAGGTCCAAAGCATGTTGCTTATATTACTAGTAATTGATTCATAGAGGCAATTAGTTTTAAATGATTATCAGGCCATCATTTGGCCTCACTTACTTAGTAGTTTTACATCTAGTGTGGTTTTAATTTGGTTTGTTCTTGCCAGTATCTGGACTTTCTGGAACAGCAGAAACAGCTCAAGATCAGGTCTCCGTAGGAATGGGGTTGCTAGCAGGGTCAACTGTCATGCTTCTCACTGTGATATGGGGTTCCTGTGTTGTTGTTGGCCGGTGTGATATTCGCGACTCAGTTGCGGTTGATGGAACTATTACTAAAGGATTTCACCTAACAGGTGCACAACTCTGCTTTACATCATTCTTAGATAGTTTACTATGACTGGTTGCGAAGTTATTATCTTCTATACTTGGACTCAGGAGTACTTTAGGGAATCCTACTCCTATACCCATATTTGAATATGTCAAATACAAGTGGCAGACATGGGTACTTTAGAGAAAAAATGAGTTGAAGCAACATAGATTGTTATAGCAAGCATTATACAGTTACCAAGTCTGTTTGACTGAGTTCTATATTACTGACTTGAGTGCAAGTGTTTGGTACGAGTAAATGTCAAATGTGAGTATGCCATATCCCTATAAACATGTATTTATATGTGTCAAATACAAGTAGTTCAAGAAAAAATGAAAAATTGAAGTAACACAAGTCAAAATAACTTCAGAAAATGGGTTGGAAAACTAGGTCCGACTCTAATCTTCAATGGCAGAATATTTGCTAATCTAAAGTGTGTACAATATTGCAGAGACTGGTGTGAGTACCGATATTTGGACTTGCTATGCTGCAAGTATAATGGCTATATCAGTTATCCCCTTTGTTATTGTTCAACTACCCCAACTTCTCAATTCAACTTCAGGAAGACACCTAGCAGTTTTGATTGCACTGATCATATCAGTATCAATGTTGGTTTCTTATTGTGTTTATCAGGTAATAAAACTTTTCAAGAAGGAATTCCATCATCACATGTTTCAATATCTTATTTCGGGTATGCATTAGACACGGTTATTAAATATGAGTGCTTAAAGAAAAATGAAGAGTTAGAGCGACATACCTTCATGACACTTCTACTCTTCTAGTAGTTGTATCTTATGATATATGTAATTTGCAGGTATTTCAGCCATGGATCCAGAGAAGACGACTAGCTTTTGCGAAGCACAAACATGTTATATCGGGGATCTTAAGACACTTGAAAAAGCAAGCTTTTGGAAAGCTTCTTACCGAGGATGGTGAACCTAATACAGAGATCATAAGAAAGTTAGTTTTGAACCTTTTAACATTAAAGCAAAAGCTTCCAATTTCTCCTGGTACTTCCTTCCGGTTACTCTTAACATTTACAAACTTTCTAAACAACATTGGATAGGTTGTTCGAGACAATCGATGAGAACCGTGATGGTCATCTTTCACCTTCCGAGTTGAAAGCATTGATTATAGGGATCAGATTTGAAGAGATAGACTTCGACAAGGATGACGCTGTGATGAAAGTAATGGCAGATTTTGATACCTCCCTCGACTCTTATATTCAAGAAGAAGAGTTTGTAAAAGGAATCACAAAGTGGATTAATGAAGCAAAGCAAACTGGGGGTGCTTATCTCGAACCTAACGCCGGAACGTTTAAGTTTATTGACCAATTTCACCAGGTAAGTCGACCATTGGCAACTTCTCTAGAGATTATAATTAACACAAACTGAATTCTTCGAATTATCGTGCAAATCTGCAGCAAACCAAGAGAGAACATGCTTTGTTGGGGTCAGAGGAACAAAGTGATGAGGTTGTTGAACATGTTGAAAACCCAAGGTGGATCTCCTTCAAAGCAGTACTGATGCTCCTAGTAGGCACCTTGATTGCAGCTGCATTTGCTGATCCACTCGTAGATGCTGTCGATAACTTTTCAACCGCAACAAGTATTCCATCGTTCTTCATCTCATTTATTGCATTGCCATTGGCTACGAACTCTAGTGAAGCCGTATCAGCCATTATCTTCGCTACCCGCAAAAAGCAGAGAACTGCATCATTAACATTTTCCGAGGTTAGTTTCTTGTTACCCCACTTGTCTGATCATCAAGCTGCCGTATAAATAAATCCTAATCTTCGAATTCCTCAATGCAGCTTTACGGAGCAGTAACCATGAATAACGTTCTCTGCCTGTCGGTTTTCTTGGCACTCGTTTACGTCCGGGGATTGACATGGGACTTCTCATCCGAAGTGCTGGTGATTCTCATTGTTTGCATCGTGATGGGCGCGTTCGCTAGTTTCCGAACTACTTTCCCTCTTTGGACATGTTCAATCGCTTACATCCTTTATCCTTTCTCCTTGGCGCTCGTTTATGTTCTCGATTATGTCTTCGGCTGGTCGTAGGATCAATGAATAGAGATGGTAGTTTAGGAGGGTAAAGCCATTTGTTTGTGAGCCTTCATGGTTTTTCCCAATGTATGAACTTGTCAAACTCTTTTTCCCTTTGACATTGGTTTTCAGAGAAGACTATTCCGGATTTGTTGTTATGGTGTTTGTAATTTGGAGCAGTATATACCTCAGTTTATATTAGCTCCATTTATGTCAGTTTTCTGTTTTCTTTTTTGAGCGACAATAATAAAAAAATATTTATTTTTGTGATACTCCGAACTCTCCATTTCCATCTTCTTTAAAGCATTCATAGCTATTCGAAAAATGAATAATTTTTAAATGTTAAAAGGGAGTTTTAGATTCAACCCATCTTAAAGAAGCAAGGTAAAATGAAAACTAAACCCAACCCAGTCTTCCAAAGAGAGCAGCAATGACGGATTTCAGTTGAAAAAGAGAACAGTACCTGGAACATCAATATTGAGATGCTAAGACAGTCGAATTGAAGGCAGCCTCGGCCTGCATGTGATGTAACAAGAAAGAAATTGCAGTCAGACTCTGAGACAATTGCTGTGATGTCGAAAAAGAAGAGCATGCAAGTTTACTGTCAAAAGCTCATACACATATGGGAAGCAAAAGAGGAGTTGATGAAGGTAGCTTAGGCCTAGGGAGTTGAAATGAATTGCAGAGAGAGAAAAGAAGCTGCTGCAGCCTGCAGTGGAAAACATCTGGCTTAGTTATCATCTTAAAAAAGACAGTATAATGTTGACTTGACTTAAAATGCTAGTCTTTGTTTAATCAAACCATTTGGTATCTGATGTAATTCACTATAAATGACTTTGCACTCACTTTCTTCCATCCATTTTAGTCACTTTTCCAGCTGCAGTGTTTGGTACTTTGGTTCCCTAAAGATTTATCCGAGATGGGTTGGGCAGCCAACTCGGTCTGCTCTCATCTCAGCCCGTTTTATTGCTTAAAAATAATTAAAAAATGATTTTAGAGTAATATTAATATATTTTTTATAATTAAATTTAAATATAAATATTTTTATTAATTTGGGAGGGTTTTGAACAAAAATATTAGACTCGAAAAATAGATTAAGGCAAAAATTAGATCCAAAAGATGGACTTAGATAAGAAATTAGGCCGGTTTAAAATATAACCCGGGCTTAGACTTGAATATTCAAGGCCCAAGCCCAACGCAATCCATTTTTAAGTTTGTAATACTTTATATTATGTTATTTTTATGTATCATGTAATTTATAACACATTAGAAAAAATAACATATACTAAATATACAATACTACTCTAATGTAAATACTAAAATAATTAAAATAAAAATTTTAATAAATAAAAATATATTAAAAATTAAATTAAGATAATATAAATATTTTTAAAAATAAAAATAATATGAAGAAGCCTAAAATGAATTTAGATTGTTCTTTTACAAATATGAGTAAGCTTGGACAAGATTTTAGGCACATATTTTGAGTCAAACTTAGATAAACATAAAATATATTAATATCATACTTAAACTTAACCCGAACCTAACCCGACCCATAAACATCAATAATAAATATTAGCTTAAACATAACGATTTTTGTTAGACCTAAGGAACTCATTTTATTATTACTTGAGTTTTTTAGAGCGATTCTTTTTAAGAAAAATTAATCTTTTTTGAGAGCAACCTGACCTTTTAAGAATCCCTTTTAAGAGGGACCAATCTTTATTTTTAAGAAGAATCAATCTTTTTGAGTAAAAATAAGGTGGGATTGGGATTTATTTTTAAACTTTTTTCCTTGTTTTTCAGTTTATTTTTATTTCAAATTTTATTTTTAATAACAAAAAATTACATGATAAATTTTAAGAAGCCTCAAGTAGCAACATCCTATATTAACCAGACCCGAATGAATGCATAGTTAAAAGTGAGTTATCGAACTCATGACTAAGTCCAATTGATTCATACAATCACCCTTAAAAGAAAGTATTTAGCAAGCTCAGGTTCAAATCTCGACACAATGACCATTCCCCTCACCCCAAACTGTGGCCTTTTTGTCTCAAAAAGAGAGCTCTCAAAGCTTAATTATGAAGAAAAACTGGCTCCAGCCCTCTGAATATACATATAAGAAAAATATATACCATCAAGAGTTGAAATGTTGAGCCACTTATGGTAAGGTAAACTACTTGATGTACAAGACAGATTGATTAAACATGCTTATTCACACAAGGTGAAACTTTTGAACATGATTATTCACACTGAAACTCATTCTAATGGCAAAAGCAAAAGGTTCGAGGAAACCCGAGTTTCTTTACTTAGAGGAGTTCCCACTCGGAATCACTTACAACTTCTGTTTGTATATTGTTGCACTCTGATGTCGCCATCGTGCAAGATGGCCGTAGGGTTTGTAAACATTCGTGGTTTAATCCCGTGTCCGTGTCTCCGAACCAAATCGCTAGCTGCTCGTACTCCTTTGCCAACCTCTTTTTTGAAGTTAAAGCATCCTGGATCCTTTTCTATTGAAAGAGAACAACAAAGTAAGCAACTCGAATTAGCAAGATCAATGTTACTCAGACTCGAGATGGTTATCATTTATCAAAGACAACTGTCTGACAGACCGATGCAACAAAGTAGTAGGCAGCTTGTGTACTTGAAGTACTGTGTCTGCACCCATGTTCGACATATACCTATATTATCCGTGTTAGAAACATAGCCATATCCTACATTTCCACCTAAGTCCAACTAACTGTGTGTGTGTGTGTGTGTGTGTGTGAGAGAGAGAGAGAGAGAGAGAGAGAGAGAGAGAGAGAGAGAGTGGGAGAGAAACCTTGTATGATACTGTGCTTTCTTATTATACGAGAGGCGGCATAAAGTGCAGTGCTGTCAACGATTACACAGCTATCCTCAAGCTTCATCTCGTCACGTAATTGAATGGTATCCATGGAAGATATACTCACATCATCAATGGAATCATCTATTGATCCTGTTTATGGTTTTCAAAATTAGAGAGAAGGTAATGAACTAGATAAAGCTTTCAAGTCAGAAGTTCTTTCATTCACTCCAACGAAAAATATCAAAAGCTACTGTAAATTAGAACATTTTATTGTGAGGTTCAAATCAAGTCCTCAAAAAATGTATAACATTAAAGGAAACCATTTATCTTGGGCAAAGATTAGTGACATCAGCTTCTGCCAAATTAATAATGAGATGAAAACCAATTATATAAAGAAACAAAATAAATCTTTATCATTACATAAGAACAGGATACCAACCAAGTGATTCCATGGACAGTTCATTGCTAGACACAATGGATAATGCCCCGGTCAACTTCTTCTCATTCGATAAAAGTGGGGTCAACAAGGAAGATGATGCATCAATGGAGTCATGATAAAGATGTTTGTATGCAGGTAAGTTTTCTGGTGGATTCTGAGGCAAACAGAAGTCCTTAATTCTTGAAGCACAAGAAGAACCAACTCTGACCTCGGCCATATTTTCCTGACAACGTATGGCTGAAGAAGACATTTGCAAAGAAGTAATACCAGATGAAGCATCCGAGACACAGTCAGAGTCATTTGCAAGGTCATTCTTAACCATTCTCGTGTTTTGGTCATTGTGAACTGAAGTTGCATAAGAAACATCAGTGCAAACCACACATGCACTTTTATCATTACAGTCAACAGACTCATGAACCATCAATGCTCCAAAAGATGCTTCCTCGCTAGGAGAGATCAACTCCAAAACATCAGATGCATAGGGCTTTCTCACATTATGAACTGTAGTAGCAGGAGACACCTCAGCTTCAACCTGCCATGGTTCTTTATCATTACAATCAATGAATTCACTCAACAATGAAGCACCACAGAATTCCTTGTCAACAGGAGAGATCAACTGTGACACCTCAGATGCTGAAGACTTTTCCATTGTGGCAGCTTCCATATTCACTTCAGGTTTTGTATCTTTCAAAACATCAACTTGTTTTGAAGTTCTGTGTTCTTTCCCCAAAAGGGAACCCATAGAATTAAAATTACCTGGTTGGTCTACAAGGCAAAGCTCACCAAAAGCACAACAAAGCTGTTTTTGGACCACATCAACTGCGATGCTACCATTAACTGTTCCCTCTTCTTCAGGGGTTAGAAACTCCGTATCATGCACTGAAATAGTATGAAAAAAACTTCACCCACAACCGCACATGTATTTTTATCTTTACAATCAATACATTCATTCACCAAAGCTCCAAAGGATTCTTCCTCGCTAGGATATATCAACTCTACAACATCAGACCCAGATGTTTTTTCCATTAGGCCATTTTTTTCTATGTTTACATCGGAACATGTATTCTTCAAACCATCGCTAGTTTGTCCCGGCATCATGTCTGACTCTGCCCCATCAATAAATGTCGGAGTACAGAGTTGATCTGAAAGGCAAAGTTCATTAGAAGCATGACCAAGCTGCATTTCAATGGGATCTACTGCAACAGCCTCAACATGTGATAGCTTATCAACAGTGTATATGTGATCCTCCTCAATAGCCGCTGTGGATTTAACATGGGTATCGATTGTAGCACTTCTTTTTAAAGCCGCCCTTTCTTTTTCGTGTTTTAAAGGAGGCAATATATCATGTATGACATCAGAATAAAATCTCTTCATGCTTTTACCCACACTCTGTGTCTGATTTTCAACATACTTGACAGAGTCCTGCAGATAAGTTATTTACGAAATTATTAAAGAATTTCAAACCAAGCAATGCAAATTCTTAGGTCATAAAACACTACCAATCACCCATGATTTCATTCAGCCAAGTCAAAACGGCAAGGGTGATGAAGATGGAAGGGAAAGGGGGGAAACAGTTCCCTGGTCAAAGAATTAATACCTGATTCACAATATTATCCACCTCATGGCACAGCGTTTCAAACGTCTGATAAACGTCCCCTACCCAGCCTATGCCTTTATATTTAAAATCCATCACTGAGATATATCAAACTGGCAAAGCCAATATCACATACATCTCAGTAATAGTAAAAAGGTATATGCCATTATTCATGCTTCGGGATCTTTAATTTAGTCTGAAAAGTCCACAAAAATTATAGTGATCACTCAGAGAACTTGAAGAAAAGCAAGCAATCCTAAACAAATGATACCATCAACATCAGAGCTCAAAAAAGCTTCATAGGAGGTAAGCTCAATGCCAATTAAGAAGTGCAAATAGATTGTAAGTAATGAAAATAGCATTTCATCACTTATTCTTCAAATTGACAGTTCAAATTGTAGCATTCAAATTATAACACCTACATGGCTAACAATCTCAGAGAAACAATTTTCAAGAAAACTAATAACTTTTTTTTGGTTATATACTCAATTTATTGAGTTTTTACTTCCCAAAAAACTGTTTCCACATATTTAGCTACCCACAAACATCATCACTCCAAAACCAACAACAACAAAGAGAAAACTGTTTCCCCTTTTATATTGCTTTCAAACATTTCAAAAAAGAAGTAATTTTTCATTTTACTACATTTACTTTCCAGTGGGAAAGGGAGTGATAATGTGCATCACTTTTTCATATACATACATGCATGTATCATGCATATACATAGAATAAACAGCATGAAAATCATCCAAAAACTGAATCTTTTACAGAATTCTCAACTCTTCTTTTTTTATAAACAAAATTTGACTTTACATCAATATATAGGTATAAAAACATAGATAAGCATAGGAAGAGAACCCAAATTCATGAAGAGAAACGATCTTTAGATGAATTTTTACTCATGAAAAACAAGAAGACTGAGGAATGTAAGAAAAACCCAGATAGACAGAAGACAAAGAAGGTACGGTGACATACCGGTGGCCGGAGCAGGTGGTGGACGGCAGATGGCATTGGTTTTCTTTGGCCAACAGAGTTTGGAGTGAGAGAGAGAGAGAGAGATGGTTTTATAGAAAAAGCGGAGGGGTTTTAGTAGTAATTTATTACTTTAAAACGAGTAAAACGGCACCGTTTTTTCCTTCTTTTATTTCTAATTCTAATTTAGGGATAAATATCAAAATTATACATGAACTTTGATTCAATATGCAATTTGATACATTAACTTTAATTTGGTGTATTTATACTCGTAAAACCTTGATTGTAGTTCAAAATATATATGAAACCTTAATTTTGATTTAATCAAGCATATTTAAAGAAATAAATACATTAATTTATTTTTATGTGGAATTAATCTAATGATTTCGGATGCAATATACAAATATAAAATGATGTAATATCAACAATAGTGTTAATAATTTATAAGAATTGAATCAAATAAAAAATTCATGTATATAATTGTACATTAAACCAAAATTTGTATATAATTTTGATATTTATCCCTTTAATTTATCACTTATCAACAAAAACATTTATGTTATAGACATGAGAGTTTGGGTTCGATCCCAAATAACTACATTCTCCTCCCTCGATTATCAAAAAAACTTAATGTCTTTTTGGTATTATACAATAATGTTTTAGCAGAGTTATTTATACTGAATCATTTGCACAATACATCTTTGGCTTAATTTTCACTGCTCCACCAGATTCCATCTTCTATCTCTGGTGCTGCTTTTACCTCCCTCTCTCAGTGCTCCACATCAATTGTCCAAAAAGAAAAAGAGAAGATACCATTAAAAGTTAAGCTTAAAAACAGAGCATCTATTCCACCCACCACCATCACAAACATGTCACACTTTCAACTTTCCTACCCACCAATATTTTATATGTGTGTGTATATATATATTCCATTTAACATCTAAGAGAAGACATTTAAGATTAACAAAAGAATCGAATTGTAAAAGGGTTTCTAAACAATAAATTAAAACCATCATTTGCAACAAGAACCTTCTTTTGGAGGGGTTCTGCCAAAAGGACTTGGACAGGTGCAGATGTCGAAATTGGCGACCGAGCATGTCACACGTTGAACCTATCAAGGCAGGCACCTAAGTTACAATGCATGCAGACCGTACGATCCGTTATTCCACCTTGCACGACAATTATCTACTAACAAAGACAGTCACCAAAGACGGGCAAAGCTACTCGTTTCATGTGTTGCCAATGAAACGGTAAGAGATCACAGCAAGGGCTCATTTGGGCATTATGAAAATCAACACTCAACAACTAGCACCACCACATCAAGAAGCAACCGACCAATCACGGGCACACTAAACGAAATAGTTGCTGCTCCTATACATTGTATTATTTTGCACGAAACTACTCAAAAAATCCTATCTTATGTAGGCATCCACCAAGTTTATACACATTAAGGAAACCGGAAATACCTCCACTGTGAACAAAGGAACATTGTATCAGAAGAATACTGGTAAAACTCCTGCCAACGCAACTACTTTAACACATAATAATGCCAGGTAGAGCAACAGTTGTAACACGAATGCTATAAATAACATCAGATGGAACAATCGAAGATTGAAAAGAAGAATAAGTTTCAAGCAATCAGACAAAGAACAATATCAACAATAAAGCACACAAGCAAGCATAAACACATTCCACCGGGTGGAACTCTTGCTAAAGGGGATGCCCCAGCCCCTTGGTGATGCTGACCAAGAAAAGCAGCTGAAGAATACATGCTATAATGAGTTCTCTCCGGATACCCCATCAGATGGCATCCTGACAGAACTCGGCGGCAACCTATGCAGCACCAGCACCAGTCAACCCACTACCTACACCAGCACCACTCAACCTACCATATCGAGTTGAACCTGGTCCACCATATGGACCACCAAGTCCAGAACCATGCCCACCAGCACCCCCTACATTGCCACCCAAAACACCCACCCCAACTCCTGATGAATTCAAATGATGAGGGTGATTCATTTATAGGAATATTATTTTGTTTTCATTTTCTTTAAGATATTCGTATTAAATATTTATATTTGACGCACAAGACATGAAAAAACATTGATCAATATTTGTATAAGATGAGTCAAAATAGTAAAAGATGAAAAATTTACCAAAGCATTTTTATTCACATGAAGTAACCAAGTATAGCAATGCAATCAGGCTTTGCAGTACATTTTTCTTACTCTTACTCCTTCTAACTTAAGCGAGTTCACAAAAAAAAAATCAAAATTTTAGGGTTCAATTGATTACAATTTACATAAATTTCCAGCATTGCTAATCGAAGAAACCGAAAGGGCGAACAAGGTATGCTTTGGCCAATGATTTCCGGAGGCCTGGGCTTTTACTAAGAAAAAAAGCTAACAAGAAAAAAAAAATCAGAACATTAGCCAAAGAATACCAAAAGATTAATCACGCCAAACCTAATTGCTTCGATCGTATATCGAGTTGAATGTCATTGTAGCGAACGACATGGTAACATTTTCTGTTGATGAATATAAAATCCCTTCTTTGCTTGTGCCTTCTGAAGTCAGGTCGGCCTTCTCTTTGTGAGCTCTTAAATTCATGAATTCTGAAAGTAGGCGAGGTCTTGATATATTCTGTTCATCCACTGGTTCCTCACCGGCTAGCATCTTCACCACTTTGGACATGGATGGTCTTTGCTTTGGCATGTCTTGGGTGCAAAGTAAGCTGATCTTTAGGAACTTCTGAGCTTCTTCCTTGTTATAGTCTCCACCCATTGACAGATCGACTAATTCCGCAAGTTGTTTTTGGTCATGCAAGTCCCATGCCTGCAGTTATAAATCGACTTAGCAACCAAGAAACTGAATTCAAACCTACGAAGCTCAAAATTCACAAAAACACAACACACATTTGGGTTAATGAGGCAAGTGTTGGATATGGGTTTCACAAGTTTTTCCATATTTGAATGATCATACCAGGTACTTGTGTCCGCATATGTGTCAGACATAGGCAATGGTCTCGGATACTTCAAGGAAAATGAAGCAGAGTAACATAAGGAGACACTTCCACATTACACAATTTAACCACACACAAATGTTTCAATGTTTGTTTAAGCCAAAAACTGTAAGATCAATGGAGATTGAATACGAAAGCTCAAAGTGAGAAATTCATATGTTTCTGCATTTAAAGACTACTCGAGCTATGTGTAACGCAGACAATATATTAAGACTCGAATGACACTAGCAAGGAAGGCTACAACGATGAGAACATATGGGAAATTCATACCCTTTCGAGTAGATATTGATCTGACACAGGTAATCTCCTATTCGTGTTGCATCTACCACTCACAATCTCCAATAGCAAAACACCAAAACTGTAAATATCGGCTTTTTTCGTTAGCTGACCTCGTATTGCATACTCGGGTGCTAGATAACCTCTATATAAACCACAAAAAAGATAAAACCAAATTAATAATGCTGAATGGAAGTCCTAGATTAAAGGTACTTATGCATCTAATCTATGTTACTCTAACTCAAATCTAAGCATGAGAGATAGAATAGACAAGCATATACAGCAATTTAAGAACATACGTTGTTCCGGCAACACGTGTACTAATATGAGTCAAGTTGTCAGGGAAAAGCTTAGCCAGACCAAAATCTGAAATTTTGGGCATGAGGTTTTTATCAAGGAGGATATTGCTGGCTTTGATGTCCCTGTGAACAATATAAGGTCGAACTTCCTCGTGAAGAAAAGCAAGCCCCTTCGCAACACCGAGGCAAATGTTACGCCTCATAGACCAGCTGAACTGCATACTGCTATCGCTTCCACCTAAAACGAGAAAAAAAATGCCTTAGCTTACTATTGTTCGAGCAGCTAACAAAGACAAATCCGGAATAGAAGAAATTACCGAGAAGAGTTTGTGCAAGGCTGTTATTCTCGAGATAGCCATATACCAAAATTCTGTGGTTTCCTTCCACGCAACAACCATGCAGCTTAACCAGATTTTCGTGCTCTATGTCAGCGATCACATTTATTTCAGTCAAGAATTCTCGCACCCCTTGCCTTGAGTCTGCTGACAGAACTTTTATAGCAGCCACAGTACCATCTCTAAAAGTTCCCTATTCAAACAAAAACGATTGCTAAGAAGTTAGCATTGGATGTTAAAATAATAAAACAGGCTTAGTTTATTTAAGAATTTATTAAAAAGCCTTCGTTTGAAAAAAAAAAAAAAGGAAAAAAAAACGAACTTTGCAATCACCTTGTAGACAACACCGAAACCTCCCTCTCCGATTTTATTGGAGTAATGAAAATTTCCAGTTGCCATTTTCAGCTCCTTGTAAGGAAAGAGTTTAGTGTTCTGAATACCTGAAACCTCTGTAAAATGTGTATGAATTAGGAACATTTGCAAGCAAATAATACACATGGAAGGAACTTGGAAGCATTTTCCGGGACGGGAGGCGGGTTTCATCTTGCTCGGGGCACAATAATTCTAAAAGAAGTCAAAACCTAATATGTCGAATTCACTTAAACTTCAGTGAATTCAGTATCCTCAGCCAAGCCGGATTTTATAGTCAAGACATTAAAAAAGTTTAGCAGTATACCATCATCAATTTCTGCTGTATGTTCCGCTGAGCAAGCTGTCTTCCTTCGTGAAAATAAGAACGAGCAACAAGTCATCACCAGCTGCTGTTCAGCCTGAATGCCTAAACACAAATGGGAACTCTACCGAGCCACTGTAAAGCACCAAACAAGAGTCATCATCCTCTATGTCCATTATAAAGAGTATAGAATCGCCTTATCATATACTAAATAACTGTTATACCATTCCTATAGGAAAAGAAAAACAATAAATAAAAAGGTCAATCTATCTCTGCGAGTAATGTATGATGATGATCAACATCCTTTTAATATAAGCTCTGTGTTAAGATCAAATATAACTTTTTTCCGTAGATTACACTCGTAGAAGCATCGGGGAAGACAATTTATGCATGCGATACGACATTTTAAGTATCTTAAGCAATAAAAAGGAAAAACTACCTCTTAAAGAACTCGTAAACAAAGACAATAGCAAGAGTACAACATTAGCAAGACTTTGGTGACGGGTGAAAAGTTCGATACAAGACTTGTAAGAGTTCTTCACAATAATATGATCATTGAACAATTTCAAGATAGTATTACAAATGTGTACATCATTAGTATATGAAAGAAAATATGATGGAACTGAATGAAGGATCAAATAGTAAAGGTGTTAATTTAAGTTCAAACAAAAGGAACTCAAAAGAAATCCTGAATAACTCAACGAATAAACCGATAAAAATTCCTACTCGAAAATCGGTTCAGGCGAATCTAAAGAGGATTTTGAGCACAATTACATTAACAAAATCACTAATTGAATTATTTTAGAAACATACCAAATTTGCTTGAAAGTTGAAAGGTATATAAGACCTAAAAGAGACTCCAGGAAAGCCCCCCTGTGAGATCAAAATCCAAAAACAGGTCAAATTTTGAGCTAACAAGAAATTATAACCTGATCTAAAATCATTATAACTACAAATAAAAACATATTTTGAAAAGGCATAAAAAAGATGGCTAACCATTGTAAAATCTTCCATTACACAAACTTGAAGAACTTGTAAAAGTCCTTTTCACTAGAAATCAAAGCTAAAAACACTATAACATTAGCCCAAAATAACAAAAAAAAAAGAAAACCAACATTCATATTTTTTGTGTTTTGTTAAGAACATACAGAAAAATTGAATCTCGAATTTCTGCTTTTTGAGTAACAAAGAATCCAAGAAAGGAAAACAAAAACAAACACCCTCGAAGACCAAGCATCAGAATTTTGCCAAGTAAGCTACTTTTTTTAGCATAATCAAGTAAACCAACCAAAGATGAAGAGATTAAACTCTTAAAATGACATTTTTTTAGGATAAATGATTGTAAGAAGCATAAGCATAACCCAGATTTTCTTGGACACCAAACAAAACCCAGAAAGGAAACTCACCTTAGATACTCTTGCAAAAGCTACACCAATGATTTAGACAAGCTTAGCATCATGTAATAAACTAAACAATATAGTTTTTGCAGTCAATCCTGGTCCATTTCTCAAGTTGGCATTAATGAATAAAATTGGACGAGGCATATGATATAAGTACAAGCGCAAAATTCTGAGACAACCCCAAAAGTTTTACAGAAAAACCCAATTTCGTCCCTGAAACTTCTTGGAAACAATCAATTCTCATGATTTATGACGCTATTTTATATGATTTGTAAAAATAAAAAAATTTAAGAAAAGTAAGTTACTATCTCCATGTGAAAATCTTTTTCGTATCCGAGAAATTCTGATTTTGAAAAGTCAAATCCGCCTTATCTCTCCTTTGATAAGACTTGCTTGTAAAGATGATTTGTTATTTTATATATGAATACGTTTTTGAATGATTTGAGTACATTATACAAAATTTCACTAATACTAATAATATAAGGTATCTATAATTAATGATATATTTCTTGACGTATCATAAATATCTGTCTATAATCTATAAACAAGTTTTCACTAATCACTATCCCCCATCTTTTTTCTTTTTTCTTTCTTTTGCATTATAGGAAAGTGGTAAATTTCAGTTTTGGTCCATTTATTATGATTAAAATTAAGATTTAATATTTAATATTATGATTTGTAACAATTTTGGTTTGATATTAAGTGAAGTCAGAATTTTTTTAAGGGGTCGAAATTAAATTGTAATTTTACGATGGTAAAATATAATTTCACTATTTTAATAGCCTATATATTTATAATTTTTAAAGTATTAAATCAATTTTTTATCATTTCTAAGGTACAAAGTGTAATTTTATCTTGACAAATTTTAAATTTTTATTTTTTTTAAAAGGCCTAAATAAAAAAAAATTTATTTTAGGGGGCCGAAGCCCCTGCCAGCCCTCCTAGCTATGCCTCTAATCAGTTGTAAACCAAGTTATTTGTTTCAATAATATTTCGATTATCAGAGTTGGAACCAAGTCAAAATCAAAACTTTGTTAGTGTTGAGAAGGTGAAATGGTTCGAAACCTTTCAAATTCTTGGAAGATGAATGTGAACTTAGGGGTCATTATTTGATGCTTAAGTTAGCAAGCAATGTACATCATGAATAGTGCAAAGAGGTTGGGCTAGTAAAGACTATGAAGGTAATGAAAGAGTCTCTTGACCGAGTAATACCTATGAATATATCTTTGGTCCAACAATTACCCCCTTTTTTTTTTTTATTGGGGCCTGACAAAATAGATTGATTTTACATTAGGGGTCGATATCTCCTTTTAACAAAATAAAAATACTAAGACCCAGTTGGATAAAATGTTAAAATATTAATCAATTGAAAATTAATATTTTAATAAATTAATTTTTAAACACGTTTGATAACCTAAAATAAAATTACTAGATAGAATTTTTGTAAAAATTATAAATAGATTATAACCTACTTATCACTTAATAGAGAGTAAATTTAATTATTTTTATTTTATTTTATTTCATTTCATTTAAGATTATATTATCATTTATCAAATAATCTAATTATATTCACTATTTAATTTTAAATAATATATCAAAAATATTTTATAACTTAAATTATAATACTTAATTTTTCAATATTTTTTTCTATACTTAATTTTAACACATTGCCAAGATCCATTAATATAGCATTTAGAGCAACGCTCTAGGTATGATCTGGATTTAAGTCGCGCTAATCGCATTGCTGTTCGAGCTTTGTTCTCCTCTTATAATTCACCAAAAATATACTATTTAGAATTAACATATTCATCATTTGTAACAATATTGGGTGATATTATAATCTCATAACTAACCTTAAAATAATCCTTTTGAAGTACATGTTAACAATATTTTTAATCAATTCTCAAAAATAAAAATTAATCAAATTACAATTCTATCCTCCTTAAACTTTTTTCTTTTTGTCTTTTCAACTGAAACCTAACCTTTTGAATTGTCATAAATTTAATTTAATTATTTATTTTGTAAGAATGACTTTTCCATAAATGTTTTGTAATCAAATATTAAACAAGAAAATAAGATGCATAAAAAAATTAGAAGAATGATGATGAAATTGACTTTTAAGTTGTAATTTATTAATGTCATGGTCATTTTAAAAAAATTGAAGGACAAAATTTAGAATTAATCCTTGATACTTCTCTAAATTTTAATATTAGTACTTCATATGGTTTTTATTGCAATCAATTAAAACCTTAATTGATAAATATTGCATCCTGTGGCAGAAAAGAAGTGACAAAATTATTATCATTGGAATTTATTATGTGTTAAATAAAATATAAGTATAAATAAAATGCAATTCTCCAAGTAAATTAAATTATTTTAATCATTTTTCATTCGAACGAAGTTTAACATACATAGATAACATGCAAATATTCGATCAACAATTTCGTTAAAAGAATATGTTATTGAACCGAACTCGCCATTATGTTATTATTTACTCGAATGAATTTATGCTTTTTGATTATTATTTGGTAAATTTTAAATTATTTTTAAAATATTTCTAAAATAAATTTCCAAATAAATAAAATAATCAATAACTTATATATATTTAAATTATATAAAACTTTTAAAATATTCTTTTGTTATTTTTAATATAAAATATTTATTTTAACATCATACAAAATAAAAATAGTATTATGTTTGAGTAACCATGGTTTTGTAATTTGTACTTCACAAACTATCCAAACACTTTAATTTCGATCAATTTTAGTTTCTCGACTTTTCTTAGTCGATTTTAATATAACAACAAAAGCAATAATACAAGGTTGAAGTTGACATACATAGAAAAAGGAAGGCCAAATTGATTGAGTTTGCATAATTCGAAGACTAAATCTATATTTATACAAAAATGTGTTAAAATTATTTTTAAAATGATAATTTTTGCATCCAAAACATGTCTAGAAATACCATAAGATAAAATTGAATCTATATTTCATATAAATATTAATCTGATTATTATTATTTATATAATGTCTAAAACTATCTTAATTTCTCTCAATCCTTAAATAAGAGAATAAATATGTTTTAACGCGTTTAAGCTCACGTTTTCCTTACCAATCGAGCAAAGACTCGATCGATTTAATCTGATTAATATTTTCATTAAACTAATAATATATTTGGATAGTATGAGTATAAATAAAAATACAATAGCTTATATAATAAATTTGATTAAATTAATATTCCTATCTAAACTATATAATGTTAGGCTTAGCTTTCACATTATGCCCAACCTTAAATTTTTCTTATCGACTTCATGGGAGAAGAAAAAAAAAGGGTAGTTTACAGTGTGTGAACACATGTCGGCCCAGCGATTGGACGTCAATGACTTTGAAATTTCTAGTCAACATTATAAAAAACAAATTATTCAATTAAAATTCAAATATTAATTAATGTTTTTATAAAATAAAAAGGACAACATTATGCTCACAGTCCGTAAGTCTTAATAACCCACATGCATTCTTCACCAAAAAGAAAAGAAGACCCACAGGCATTTTTTCTTTCCTTTTTTTCTATTTTGTTTAAGATAATGGTGATATTTTTTCATTATTGAAGAGGGTGTTTTTCGAGTAGTAAAAGTGAAAACGCATTTTACAGAGTGTACTTTTAGTCACATTAGTTGAAAACGCGTTTTTTTCATTGAAATTTAACAATATAGTTCTTTTGATTAGATGGTTAAATGTTAGTATTTTTGTCTAACTTTGAGTTATGGATTCAATTTCTCTTCTACTCACATTTGTATTTTTTATTTCATATTGTTTTAAGTTTTTTATTTTTAATTAATATTTTTAATACATTAGTTTTTTTTGTCGATGGTTAGATAATTGTGATTTCATCTTTGAATCTTAGATTCAATTCTTCTTACAAACATTTTAATATGTTTTTTATTTCACATTGTTTTAAACTTTTTTATTTTTAATTAATGTTTATAATTAATAAATATATTTTTATTATTTTTAATTCATCATTTTAATTAATAACCATTTTATTTGTAAAATCAAATAATTATTGCAAATATCATTATTTTTATATGTGTAATATTTATTTTTCATCTATATTAGAAATCACCATACCCATAATATATGCGGAGAAATTAAAATTTTGACATATGAATATTATATATAAAATATATATAAGAATTTGATGATGTTTTTAAAAATAATTACATATTTGTTATTTGATTTTATAAATAAAAGAGTTATTAATTAAAATAAAATAAAATAACTTGAAAATAATATATTTATTAATTATAAACATTAATTAAAAAACAGTTTGAAACAACATGAAATAAAAATATATATTAAAAGCTTATAAAAGGAATTGAACTTGAGACTTAAAAGATGAAATCACAATTATCTAACTATCTAACCAAAAAAACAAACATGTTAAAAATATTAATTAAAAAAAACTTGAAACAACATGAAATAAAAAATACAATGTGAGTAGGAGAGGGATCGAACCCGGAACTCAAAGACAAAAATACTAACATTGAACCATCTAACCAAAAGAAATAAATTACTATTTTTTAGTGAAAACACATTCTATAGTGCGCGTTTTTAGCTGACGTGTTCACTTTCTCTATCCAAAAATGGCATATACTAATAAATTAAAAAAAACATAATTTCTTAAATTTTATAAAAAAACTACATATTTCTTCAATTTACACGTGTTTTTCACTTATAAGTTACATATTTTATTATTAAGTTTTAAATCTTATGTTGTAAACCTCTAAATCTTAAACCAAAATCATAAATTTATATATTTAAAGAATTTAAAAATATATATTTTAAAAAATGAAGGGTGCAGATTTATTCGAGTCAAAAGGAACTCATGGACTATGAGTTAACCTTTTCCAAGAAAAAGAAATAAAATTATATAAAAATCAAAGTCAAAATTAAGAAGCTTTTTCTACTTCGTTAATTATTACTTAAAATTAACCTTAAAATTGTTATTTTTCATCCAGTGAAGTTTTTGTGGATAGAAATTAGCCAATGTGCAATTTTGTCATATCAAGAGTACAAAGTTCAATTTAGTGAAATCATAAGTTTTAATGAAATTTGCTCATTTTTTTATATTTATTTAGAATATCATCTATTTTGCGCAATTGGATCAAATTAATTTGTTTTATTTGAGAAAAGAATTTTGTGAGTAAATAACAAACTTAAAAGATAAATAGAATATGGAGCCAGAACCAAAAGTAATTAATTTCAAATTTAAATTATGAAGATCCATTTGAATGGGAAGATGCTAATTAAATTGTATTTTATTGACTAATAATAGATATTTCTATAAGAAAAGTAAAAGTCCAATCTATACTAATTTACTCATGCAGTACCAGTAAATGGTTGAATACAATCGTAAAAAAATTATATTTTTGAAAAAGTACATAAATTTAAATTTTAAAAATGACATTATTAAAAGAAATAATCACAAAATTTAAATATCTCTGTAAAGTCGTAAAGACCATGTATGGGGGTTGACACCTACCCAGTGCCGGAAGGTCAAGAAAGTTGGTGACTTGATGGCAGAGGAGTCGGCGACCGAAGCCCCGGTGAACGGCGGCCGTAACTATAACGGTCCTAAGGTAGCAAAATTTCTTGTCAAGTAAGTTCTGACCCGCACAAAAGGCGTAACGATCTGGGCACTGTCTCGGAGAGAGGCTCAGTGAAATAGACATGTATGTGAAGATGTGGACTACTCGTACCTGGACATTAAGACCTTATGAAGCTTCACTGTTCCTTGGGATTGGCTTTGGGCTTTTCCTGGGCAGCTTAGGTGGAAGGCGAAGAAGGCCTCCTTTCGGGGGCCCCAAGCCATCAGTGGGATACCACTCTGGAAGAGCTAGAATTCTAACCTTGTGTCAAAGACCTATGGACCAAGGGACTGTCTCAGGTAGACAGTTTCTATGGGGGTAGGCCTCCCAAAAGGTAACAAAGGCATGCAAAGGTTTCCTCGGGCCAGACGGAGATTGACCCTCCAATGCAAAGACAAAGGGAGCTTGACTGCAAGACCCACCCGTTGAGCAGGGACGTAAAAATTTGCGTTCATTAATGTTCCCGCCAATCACCATCACTTGTGAGAAAAAAGAAAAAGAAAGTGCATGGAAGTAGTTGAGGAATCCTTTAATAGTTGCGTAATGAATTTTTATGGGATAAAAAGACCACAATTGATGAATCACTTGTACTAACAATTCATGCCTTTTTCGAGGTTGACTAGGTAGATAACAAAGTTGACCACACATTCATCGATCCTTATATGACCTATATTGGCCGTACTCTAATCTCATGTAGTTCCAAAGAAGCAGATAGTCATGGTTCATCCCTCCACTAAAACGGAATACCAACTTCGTTGCTTCCATTGTTACCGAGCTGTATTGGACCAATAATCTCTCATGTGAACTTTTAATAGTCTCTCTTTTTGAGATCCTGTCATTTGTTGCGACTCGATCATCTACTGTGATAGTTTTTGTACAACTTACCTTTATGTCGATCCTTACTTTCATTTTTGCATGAAACATGTCAAAACATTGTTGAATTTATATAACATCGTAAAGTTTTAGTAAATTATTGAATTTCTTACAACATAAATTACTAAAATTATTATTGAATTCTCAATCTCTTACAAAATTATTAAATTTCTTACAAATTTGTAATGCTTACCTTGTAAATCACTAAATATCTTATAGCATTGTAATGTTTTTAGTAAATTATTGAATTCCTTACTATAAATATTATTGGAATCCTTACAAATTACTGCACATCTTAAAATTATTGAATCACTTACAAAATTACTGAATTTCTTTCAAAATTACTAATGTTTACCTAGTTTGTTATAACATTGTAAATTTTGAATCTCTTACAAAATTTTGAATTTCTTATAAAATTACTAATACTTACTTAATTTCTTATAATTTTGTAAATTATTGAATCTCTTACCAAATTACTGAAAAATTTACATCTTTGTAATGTTTATCTAGCTTCTTACAACTTTGTAAATAATTGAATTTCTTACAAAATTATTAAATCTCTTATAAAACTACTAAACCTATCATAAAATTATTGAAAATTTACAACATTACTAATGTTTACTTTGTAAACAAATTTACCAAATTTTTACAAAGTTACTGAAGTTTTATACCTTTGTAATGTTTAACTAACTTCTTAAAATTTATTATTTTCTTTAACAAAATTATTATCTCTTATAAAGTAACTAAATTTTATTGAGTTAACCAAGAAAGCGGTTATTTAGTGAAGCATTGATATTGTTGGACTTTTGCATATCCAAATTTGAGTGTTATTATATGTATTTACTTATATATGAGTTCTCAATCTAGATTTTATAGAATGTATTCCAATCATTTAGGTAATTAGTTAGTCTATCCGTTTGTACTTTTAGTAAAGCATTGTTTGTATTTACGCATGTGTGAATTCTCAATCTAGATTTTATTTTGGATTTAAGTCCCACTACATGTAAATCGCATCCAAATTTATTTTAGTCCAGACTGAATATATTTTAATAATCTGTTAGGTAGTCCATCCGCTTGTACTTTTTAATACTTCGATTCTAATTGTAATTATATAATGTATTGAATTAATTGATTCCTATTATTGTCATACATATGCACTATTTGTGATTATGAATTGTAATTCTAACTTAAGAAAAAGTAGGTTGGTTTGAATTATAAGTTAATTTTTTTAGGGTAAATTACACCAGCAGTCACTCAACTTTGGGGTAGCTGACAAAACAGTCACCCAGGTTTCAATTCAGTCACTCAACTTTCGAAAAATAACAAAATAGTCACCACTAACCATTTTCCATTACAGACTTAATGGAGCTGTCTTCTATCACTGCTCTCCCATCGCTCTCCCTCTTTTCCCCACTATCCCTCCCCCTACTGTAACAGCCTAATTTTCAGTGGCGTCGAAAACAGTGATTCGAGATCACTAAATCTGACCAGTGAGTCTTAAAATTTAATAAACTAATAATTATAGGTCAAATGTGAATTTAGAAGAATTTTTGAATTAGTGAATTTTGTGATTTATTGAATTTTGTGATTTAAAAAGAATTTAATAGGTAAATTGGGTCTAAAACGAGGTTTTGAGACCTCGAATTCATAAGCCGAGCCATAAATATTTTTATAAATATTTATGGAGTGTCATTGAGTTAGTATAGAAGTTTTGTTATAAAATTTTAACGTTTGGATAGTCAATTAATTAAAAAGGACTAAATTGAAAATAGTGTAAAATTTGTTAACTTGTGATTAAATAGCTTAAGTAACTAACAAGGAGGGATTTAAAAGACAATTAGGCCTAAAGTATATGGGCTGGACGGTTGGGTAAGAAAAATCAGCAAGAAAGTAAGGAGAAACAAAGGCAAAATTGGAAACTTTGCAAATTAAACATAAAAAATAAAGACAAAAGTGAAAAATCTAGAGATCTCTTCATAATTTATCAGCAAAAACGCCATAGGAGGTCTGAAACAAGCTGGTTTCTCATATTTTTATACCATGTGAGTTCAATTCTTGCTTTTTCCTTGAAATTTTTATGTTTTGTGACATTTACAACTAGGTCCAATTATTGAATTCATTAGTTTTTTATTCCATGGGTGATTTTGTAAGTTACCATGAATAAGTTCTGGAATTTTATGGTGAATTATTATAGATTTTTAAGTTTTAATTTCATTATATTATGATCTTATTAAGTGATTTTAGTAGAAAATAGTTTTTAGGACATAATTGTGAAAAAGTTAGGAATTGGGGTTTTGTACCGAAATTATGAATATAAAAGGCTGTTTATTAGTCTAAAATGGTTGGATAAGGTGTTAATTGAGAAAAATTAGATCAATTGAAGGGTTAATTGAGTAGGGACCAAATTGTAAAATTGTAAATTTTTGGGGGTAAAGTGTAATTTCGAAAATTGAAAGGTATAAATTGTGAAGTAAATTAGTATTGAATTAGATGCTAATGAATGGAAAAATTTATATTATAGATCGGGAATCCGAAGATAAACGCGAAAAAGAGAAAGTATCGAACTAGTTTCTGAACTTTTACAACTCCTGCAAATTGGCCCAGGTAAGTTCATATGGCTGAATTTTTATGATTAATTGTTAATGTGGAAATGATATAATGTATCAATCTGTATATTGTTGTTGAATTATGATTATGGTAAAAATGAGAATGAAATGAGATTGTTAGTTCAAATTAAGGGATATGCGGGATTGAGTACATACGTTCGGTAACCAGTGATGAATTGACGGATAAGTCCATGGTGGATCCATGGCAAAGTGTGAAAAGTAGGTATGATATTTCGATAAGGAAAACCATACTGAGTTGTGAAAAGTAGGTATGGTATTTCGATAAAGAAAACCATACTGAGTTGTGAAAAGTAGGTATGGTGTTTCAGTGAAGAAAGCCATACTGAGTTGGGAAAAGTAGGTATGGTATTCCCGTGAAGAAAACCATACCGAGTTATAGCAATGTGAAATATTCAAGCAAATCATGGGATCGGGCAAATGTTGTACTCAAATCCGTAAGACGATCCTTAATTTTACAGGTATTTGTAAGTGCAATTGAAGCTAAATGTCGGAATATAAGTTGACATCTGACATCGAGCTCAATTGGATAGATTCACTTTTTTCAGATTGTGGTTGGCGGGAAAGGTTGAATTTTAGGCCACTATTAATATTGTTGTGAACTTATTAAGATTTTAATGAGCCTATGAACTTACTAAGCTTAGAAAGATTTTTATTTCTATTTTTCTTGCTTCTTTGATATATATACTTCTTCCATCTTCGGATCGATCAACGATAGACTAACAAATTCTCAAATTTTGTTAAACAATCATCATTCTAATCTCATCATTTAACCCTTCTTTGTAAATCTAATACAATGAGTAGCAAGTTTCTTCTTCAATCTATAGGAATGTGTTTTGGTGTTGTGTGTGGTGAAATGATAGTTAATGAAAAGAAATGCAACATCTCGAGATATTTACTAAGGTATACAAAATGAATTAGATATTCATGGAATTAAAGCTTGCTCGATTTCGCCGCAGTTAAGAAATTCTATTCCTCTTGTCAAGATATCTATTACCAAGATATTTCTTTTTAAACTCACTGAAAAATTCAAGTAAGCTTTTTGAGTTCGATACTATCGCCCACGCTTCCCACCAATTATATGCTTCTTCTTTAACAAAGACACATCACATCTCGATAACCATCCGAGAATAAGCCATTTGTTTAAAAACTCTTACCGACTTTTGTAGTCAATACTCGCCTTTTACTGGTTATCATCCGATCTACCTCGAAATTCTTCAACTCCAAACTTCCTAAGCTTTTCAATCGAGAACGCTTACTAGATTCAGCTTGTCAAGGAGGTGGAGGAGCAACCTAAAAGCAAGGTGGTGCAAGAGGGGAGGAGGTTGTTGAGTTTGAGTTCTTCCTTGCATTACATCGGTAAACCACTGATTCATCACTCCATATATCATATTTTTAAGATCTTGTTCTTGAACCAGAGAGATTGGAACATTACTGCTTGTTCCTTGTTCGTAGGTCTCAGATTTCATCGTTAGCTTTTTCCTGTTTAGCACGTTCAGGTCTATTTGACATCTTTATAATCTATAAAAATAACAAAAATCAGATCGGATCATACACATCACACTATCACATATTTATATGGCATGTCTTTTTGAACACTTTACTCATTACATTCATTCTGAGAATCAGCTAAACCTAAGCTCTGATACCAAAAAAATGTAACACCCCTTACCCCAGACCTTTCCTGGAGTCGAGCACGAGGCATTACTTAGCTTATCTTACTAATTCGGAGCATAAAAATTTACTGTGAAAATTAATTTTACTATTTACAGCAAATCTGTCCAATCGCACAGCAGTTACTAAATTAATTATAACTCGAGCTACAAAATTCAAAATTTAATTCCGTAAATTCTCCCTAAAACTAGACTCATATATCCTCCTACCATAAAATTTTTAGAATTTTTGGTTCAGCCAATTAGTACAGTTTATTAGTTAAAGTCTCCCATGTTTCACCATTCGATTGTTCTAACCTCTTTTACTAAAAATAAAATTTCTCATTCTAGGATTTTCATATTATGTTCTCACTTGTTTCTACAGAAAATAGACTCCTTAAGGAATCTAATAATGTAAGATACAGCTCAAAACTATTTTTGTACAATTTTTAATGATTTTCTAAACTCAAAACAGGGGACTCCAAAAATAGATCTGACCCTGTCTCACTAAAATTCACATATCTTAAAATATATATTTCCTTTTGCTACATTGTTATTTTTATAAAAATAGATTCAACAAGCTTTAATTCCATATATCATTCACCTCTAATTCATTTTACACTATCCTAGGTGATTTTTCAAAATCACATCACTGCTGCTGTAAAAAACTATTTCATTGCAAAATTTTACTCTTTATCATTTCTTTTCATTAACTATCATTTAAGCACACACAACACCAAAACACATTCCTATATAGCCATTTCAATAAGTAATCATTATCGAATATTTACTTGCTACTCATTAGTTATATCATAAGATTACATACAAACTGACCAACTCCTTATACATGCCATATAAATCAAAAAGTTGTGTAACAAAATCTACCAGAGTAAATCTGGATAGTGTGATCGTTGATGTAGATCCGATCCTCCGAACGTATATGTATATATTAATCTACAAGAAACAATAGACACACACAAGTAAGCTTACGGAAGCTTAGTAAGTTCATAGGCTCATAATAAAATCTTACCACAATTTCACTAACAATATTAATAGACAAATAAAAATTCAACATTTCCTGCCAACCACAATCTCAAACAGTGAATCTATCCAATCGAGCTCGATGTCAGATGTCAACTTATATTCCGACATTTAGCTTCAATTGCACTTACAAATACCTGTCAAATTAAGGATCGCCTTACGGATTTGAGTACATCGCTTGTCTTGCCACGATTTGCTTGAATATTTCACATTGTTATAACTCGGTATGGTTTTCTTCACGGGAATACCATACCTACTTTTCACAACTCAGTATGGCTTTCTTTACTGAAACACCATACCTACTTTTCATAACTCAGTATGGTTTTCTTTATCGAAATACCATACCTACTTTTCACAACTCAGTATGGTTTTCCTTATCGAAATACCATACCTACTTTTCACACTTTGCCATGGATCCACCATGGACTTATCCGCCAATTCATCACTGGTTACTGAACGTATGTACTCAATCTCGCGTATCCCTTAATTTGAACTAACAATCTCATTTCATTCTCATTTTTACCATAATCATAATTCAACAACAATATACAGATTGATACATTATATCATTTCCACATTAACAATTAATCATAAAAATTCAGCCATATGAACTTACCTGGGCCAATTTGCAGGAGTTGTAAAAGTTCAGAAACTAGTTCGATACTTTCTCTTTTCCGCGTTTATCTTCGGATTCCCGATCTATAATATAAATTTTTCCATTCATTAGCATCTAATTCAATACTAATTTACTTCACAATTTATGCCTTTCAATTTTCGAAATTACACTTTACCCCTAAAATTTACAATTTTACAATTTGGTCCCTACTCAATTAACCCTTCAATTGATCTAATTTTTCTCAATTAACACCTTATCCAACCATTTTAGACTAATAATCAGCCTTTGATATTCATAATTTCAGTGCAAAACCCCAATTCCTAACTTTTTTCACAATTAGGTCCTAAAAATCATTTTCTAGTAAAATCACTTAATAAGATCATAATATAATGAAATTAAAACTTAAAATCTATAATAATTAATCATAAAATTCCAGAACTTATTCATGGTAACTTACAAAATCACCTATGGAATAAAAAACTAATGAATTCAATAATTGGACCTAGTTGTAAAAGTCACAAAACATAAAAATTTCAAGGAAAAAACAAGAATTGAACTCACATGGTATAAAAATATGAGAAACCAGCTTGTTTCAGACCTCCTATGGTGTTTTTGCTGATAAATTATGAAGAGATCTCTAGACTTTTCACTTTTGTCTTTATTTTTTTATGTTTAATTTGCAAAGTTTCCAATTTTACCCTTGTTTCTCCTTACTTTCTTGCTGATTTTTCTTACCCAACCGTCCAGCCCATATACTTTAGGCCTAATTACTTTTTAAATCCCTCCTTGTTAGTTACTTAAGCTATTTAATCATAAGTTAACAAATTTTGCACTGTTTTCAATTTAGCCCTTTTTAATTAATTGACTATCCAAACGTTAAAATTTTCTAACGAAACTTTTATACTAACTCAATGACACTCCATAAATATTTATAAAATATTTATGGCTCAGCCTATGAATTCGAGGTCTCAAAACCTCGTTTTAGACCCAATTTACCTATTAAATTCTTTTTAAATCACAAAATTCACTAATTCAAAAATTTTTCTAAATTCACACATGACCCATAATTATTAATTTGTTAAATTTTAAGACTCACTGGTCGGATTTAGTGATCTCGAATCACTGTTTCCGACACCACTGAAAATTAGGCTATTACACCTACTCTGATTCTCTCTCCCTCTCCCCCCTCTTCCCTACCATCCCTCCTCCTACTATGATTCTTTCCCTCTCCCCCACGATCCCAAAACTAAAAATGGTGCGTTGAAGTTGCTCTTTGTTCTGTTATGTTATTGTTTTCTTTTTATGTCAGTTTTTTTTCATTACTGAACTAAATTCACACTCAGATTTTCTAAAATTTCACCCCTCACTAAACTTAAGTAATTAACTCAAAAATCACTAAATTCATACTCAAATTAAATTGCCTAACTAATAAACTCATACCGGTTCTCTGAACTTTCGTGAAAACTTTGATTTCAAAACCATTGGAAAACCTTCATCCCTTGCCTTCATCAACCAATTCAAAAAAAAAACCAAAAAAAAAAGTTAGCGAGCTAAATTCGAAGAATCAACATACAATAAAATGATGATTCTATTAAAAACTCGAGACTCACAAGTGAGAACAATAGCTTTAACATTGTTTTGCCTCGTCGCCTCAGCAAATTTCTCCTTCAATCCATCAATTACTACAAAATTCAAAAAAAAAATATTAAATCACAGAATCATAAATAAAAAATAAAGAAATTAAAAAAAGGTAAATCAAAAGTTTTACTTGGAATAGCTAAAGCTTAACAAGAGGATTGGAGATGGTGATGACTGCAACGCCGTCGTTTCCAACCTCCATCGTCACTTTACTTTGCGACATTGTTCTTTTTAGCTTTTCTTTTGTGTGTGTGTGTGTGTGTGTTTTGCTATTAAAATAATAATAGAACAGAACAAAGAGCAACTTTAATGCAACATTTTCAATTTTGGGACTGTGGAAGAGACGGGAAGAATCAAAGTAGGAGGAGGGATGGTGAGAAAAAGGGGGAGAGGGAGAGAGAATCAGAGTAGGGGGAGGGATGGTGGGGAAAAGGGAGAAGGATGGAAAATGGCAGCTCCGTTAAGTTTGTAACGGAAAATGGTAGCTCTGCTACGTTTATAATGGAAAATGGTTAGTGGTGACTGTTTTTGTTATTTTTTGAAAGTTGAGTGACTAAATTAAAACCCAAATGACTGTTTTGTCAACTGCCCTAAAGTTGAGTGATTGTTGGTGTAATTTACCCTCTTTTTTTTTTGAAAGGTTCAAATCACATTACTTACTTTTTAATCTAATGGTACATATTCTTTTAGCCTCAATATGCACTTATTAGAATTTTCCAATAACATTTCCTTGTTTGAAGGTCTTAGGCTCTTGGCATGCTATGGGACAGAACTTTCAAACACTCTATTTATAGAACTAAAAGAATATGTCATTAATATAGGGGTAACCTCAAAACTATACATGAATTTTGGTTTAATATGTAATTGTATACACGAATTTTGTGTAACACCTCTTACCCGAGACCGTTTCCGGAGTCGAGCATGAGGCATTACTTGACTTAACTTAAAAGTTTAGAGCATAAAAATTTACTTTCAAAATTAATTTTACCATTCACAACAAAGCTGTCCACCTGCGCAGCAGTCACTAAATCAATTTTAACTCAAGCTAAAAAACTCAAAATTTATATCCGTAAATTTTCCCTGAAACTAGACTCATATATATTTTTACCATAAAATTTTTAGAATTTTTGGTTCAGCCAATTAGTACAGTTTATTAGTTAAAGTCTCCCCTGTTTCACTGATTGACTATCTTGACCTCCTGTCACTAAAATTAAATTATCTCTTTGTACATACTTCATATGATGCTTCCACTTATTTCTACTGAAAATAGACTCATTGAGGAATCTATACATATAAATTATAACAAATAATTCCTTCTGTACAATTTTTAATGAATTTCTAAAGTCAGAACAGGGACTTCAAAAACATTCTTGCCCTGTTTCACTAAAATTCAAATATCTAAAAGTATATAATTCTTTTGCTTACTCTACTTCTTTCATGTGAAAGTAGACTCATTCAGCTTTAATTTCATATCTCATTCAACTTCTAATTCTATTTCCACCATTTTTAGTGATTTTTCAAAGTTACATCAATGCTGCTGTCCAAAAACTATTCCATTGAAATTTTTTTTTAAAAATTCAATATAACCCCTTTATAATTACCTAACCTTCCCTGCAATTTCAAATCACAACCAATTTCAGTATTTCAACTACTTCACTTGAATACTAATGAAGTTCAACCAATCAACCATTTCAAACTAAAAACATGTATTTTTCAATGTCTAACACAACCATCACATTCAAAGTTACTTTGCATACTTAGTTATTCATTCAATTACTTTTTACTTCAATTCCCTATACATGTCATATAAATCCAAAAAGTTGTTTAACATAATCTACCGGAGTATATCTGGATAGTGTGATTCTGATGTAGATCCGATCCTCTGAATATATAAATACGTCAATCTACAAGAAACAATAAACACATACAAGTAAGCTTATAGAAAAGCTTAGTAAGTTCATAGGCATAAAACATAAATCTTACCAAACATTTGTACACTTATACAATATACACCATTACTAAGTTTACCTGTCAACCACAATCTTTGGTGAGTTCCTTGGTATAAACTCACTACTACTTATTCTTTTACCATAATTCCTTTGGACCCATTTGTCACTTACCATCCTTGATCAAAATTAAGGAACGGTTACGGAAAATTGAGTACTTCACTTTCACTTTGCCATAGTATAACTATGGTCTTACGTATGATCACTTATCATTTGTCCCTAATCAGATAAGTGTAGCTAAGCTACCACTTATCACTTTGTCACCTGATCAGATAAGTATAGCACTTATCACTTTTTCACTTGATCAGATAAGTATAACACTTATCACTTTTTCACTTGATCAGATAAGTGTAGCTAAAGCTACCACTTATCACTTTGTCACTTGATCAGATAAGTATAGCACTTATCACTTTTTCACTTGATCAGATAAGTGTAGCTAAAGCTACCACTTATCACTTTGTCACTTGATCAGATAAGTGTAGCACTTATCACTTTTTCACTTGATCACATAAGTGTAGCTAAAGCTACCACTTATCACTTTGTCTCTTGATCAGAAGTACTCAAATCCGGCGTCCCGCTTAATTTGATTATTTATTCGGTTTTCGCATTCTTATTTTATTCCCATTTCAACAATAAATTTATTTCATCATACATTATATAATTCATGAAATTAACATTTAATCATTAAAATTCAGCCATATGAACTTACCTGGGTCGATTTGCAGAATTTGTAAAAGTTCAGGGACTAATCAACTACTTTTTCTTTTCCTCGGCTTGCTTCGGGATCTCGATCTAAAATACAAATTTATTCATTCATCAGCATATAATTTAATTCTAATTCATTTCACAATTTATGCCCTTAAATTTTCGAAATTACACTTTTACCTCAAACTTTACAATTTTTACAATTTGGTCCCTACTCAATTAACCCCTCAATTGATCTAATTATTCTCAATTAACACATTTTCCAACTATTTTAGACTACTACATAGCCTTTCATATTCAAAACCGCAACATCAAACCTTAATTCCCAACTTTTCCACAATTAGGTCCCTAAAATCAATTTCTATCAAAATTACTTAATAAAATCATCATATAACAAAATTAAAGCTTTAATTCCATGTTTATTCATCATATAATTCCAGCATGTATTCATATAAACTTTCAAAATCAGCCATGAAATAAAAACTAATGAAATAATTAGTTGGACCTAATTGTAAAAGTATCAAAATCACAAAAATACAAGAATTAATCAAGAATTAAACTTACATGATTCAAATATATGAAAAACCAGCTTGTTTCAGACCTCCTATGGCGTTTTTGCTGATAAATTGTGAAGAGATCTCTAGATTTTTCACTTTTGTCTTTGTTTTATATGTTTAATTTGTTAAGTTTCCAATTTTGCCCCTATTTCTACTTACATTCTGCTGATTTTTCTTAACCAACCGTCCAGCCCATATAATTTGGGCCTAATTGCCTTTTAAATCCCTCCTCATTAGTCACTTAAGCTATCTAATCACAATTTAACAAATTTTACACTATTTTCAATTTAGTCCTTTTTAATTAATTGACCACCCAAACGTTAAAATTTTCTAACGAAACTTAAATACCAACTCAATGACTCTCTATAAATATTTCTAAAAATATTTATGGCTCGGTTTAAAATCTTTGAGGTCTCGATACCTCATTTTTGGTTTTAATTATTTTATTATCTATTCCTAGTACATTACTCACTATTTCAATTTTTTTTAACTTCACATTTAACTTATACTTACTAAATTAATAATATTTTCTATTCATTTGTCAGATTTGGTGATCTCGAATCACCATTAAACACCACTAAAAATTCGAGCCATTACATTTTGATTTTGTGCAATTTTGTACATGAATTTTAATTTAATCAAATTTTCACAAACTATTGATATAACATCATTTTATATTTATATATTGCATAAAAATAATAATATATATCCACTATAAAAACAAATTAAAGTATTTGTTTCTTTAAATGTATATGATTGAATCAAAGCTAAAGTTCATTGCATACATTTGAGCCACAATCAAAATTTCATGTATATAATTGCACCAAATTAAAGTTCATGCATACAATTCCACATTAAACCAGAATTCATGTCTAATTTTGAGATTTAACCCTATTAATATACTAAATACTATCCATTAGTAAATTATTAACTAGTAGATCTTGACAATTAATTTTGTAATTGTTCACACCTTCATATTCCTATTATATCAGGTTTTCCATCATATTATATTCTGTTTAAAATTTGTAATACTAATTTCCTTTCATTTTGTCATAATTGAAAAACTAAACCAATTTTCATACTTTAAAAAAAAAGGATTGAATTTTAGTTTTCAAAATATTTAAAATCAACCAATAGAAAAGGGCTTCTAGAAAAATTGTACTTTTTTTATAAACATAATAAAAGAAAAAATATATAATCTCCAAATTTTATTAACCACATAAATTAAAGATTATCTTAAAATATTCTATTAAAAGAGACTCAATCCACAAAATACATAATTTTCAAGTATTAATAAAATAGTATTATTATACACTTATTTATATATGATATCTTTTTAACTTATTGTAACTTTAAGGTAGTTTAAATCCATTAAAACTTTTATAAAAAAGTTTTTATAATGTTTTAATTTTTTAATTTTTATTTTAAATTTAATCATCAACCATTTTTAATTCTTTTAATTTTAGGTAGTCAAATTTTTTTCTTTTTCTATTTTAACATTATTTAATTTTTAATCAAATATTAAAATTTGATAACACCAGCAATGGTAGTTATAATTTTTCAATTTTCAATTTTTGCTAAAGGTTTTTTTTTAGTTTTTCTTAAATTCTTTTTAGTTGTTGATTTCAATTTTTGCTTATGATTTTTACCAATTTTTATTTTTAATTATTGATTTCAGGATTTTCAAATTTTAATTGTTTTGCTCACCATTTTTCTTGCATATTAGTTTCAATGTGTCTGTCTTTTATAAAAAATTAATTATTTTAAAATAATTTAATTAAAATTAAAAATATATAACTTAATATATGAATAAATGTATAATCATATTTATGTATCTTTAAAATTGATGATATCCCACTATTTTATTGATGCTTAATATAAATTATTCCATAAAACTAAAATATAAGTAATATATTTACGTACACCTAACTGAAAAGACCCTGAAATCCATTCTAACCTGGCAAACCAGCCTGGTAGGCTGGTATTGACTTCAATTAATTTAATTTTAAAAGTTAAAAGATCCAGATGGATCTAAAATCGTACATCTTTCCCAATAAAAATGGTCAAAAGCAGTGGTGGAGCAGGCTGGGGTAGGTAATAAATTTGTACATGGGTTGAGTAGGGTATTGACAAAATTTTAGGTATGTTCAATAAGTTTCGATTCGGTATGATTCAAAAAACGGGTTTAAAATTTTACTCAAATTTAATTCGGATAAAAATGTTAAAATTTAGATCTAATTCGATTTGATTATACTAAATTTTTATATATATATTTTTTAAAATATAATACATTAAAAACACTAAAATATTAAAATAAATGTTTCTAAACAAATTAAAATAAATTTTAAAAAATCTTTATACTTAAATAACACTTAACATATGTGCAACATAACAAGTAAATGACTCTAAAATAGTATAAAATTAGCAATAAAATAAGAATAATACGATATCTAAATAATAACAATAAAATAGTAGCAACATAATAGTGAAATGACAACAAAAACACTTAGAAAATAGAAAGAAAACAACAATTTTTTTCTTTTTGTAAATTTGGGTCGGGCCGAGCCTGGTCAAAAAAAGTCTTACCTGAGGTCTGACCCGTTTTCTAAACGGGTATTATTTTTTTGTCCAAACCTATTTTTCGAACTTATATTTTTACCTAAACTCTCCCATTTTTCGGACAACCTAACACATGGACAGGTCTATTAGGTATCCAATTTCCCTAAAATAAAAAGTTTTCATTCGGACCTCTTTATAATTTATAAAATTTTAAATTAATAATAATAAAATTACATTTTGACCCTTCTAAAAATGATAAATTTTTAACTTGTTCTTTTAAAATAATAAAATTATATTTTTACTATCATAAAAATATATAATTTAATTTCGACTTTTCAAAAATTTCTCTGACTTCGACCTAGATCAAAAGTGGTGTTTGGAATATTATTATTCATTGTGGTGTGCTTTATTAGGTAAAATTAGTTAATCTCGAGCAGTTAACCAATTAAGTATTTATTTTCGAAGGAGCGTGAAATATTTGTAATAAAAAAAGAGTTTGTTTTGGGTATTTAATAAATTTTTTTTTAAATTAAGATATCCTATATCTATATGCCTTTATATGAGGTCAAAGGACCTTGCTTCTCTGCCACGCCGCAAGCTCATGGCCCTTTTTTTTCCTTTTTTTTCAGTTTTTGCATTTTATAAAAATGGTTAAATATCAGATTTGGTCCCTCCAATATACTTAATTTTGAGATTTAATCTATGTACTTTAATTTTTAACATTATTTGATATCTATACTTTTATAATGTTTTAATTAGTCCAAATGATTAATATCATTAACTATTCGGTTAAAACATTATGTGGTTATATACAACTTGAATATCGTACTAGTTTTAAAGATTGACACGTGGCTTTCCATTTCTTTTAGGTTTGCACCACTTTTTTTTATATTATAAGACAATGGTCAAATTTTAGTTTTGACCTTTAATGATGGTAAAACTTGAGATTTAATCTTTATAATTTAATTTTGACATAAATTTGTCCATATACTTTTATAATGTCATTAGTTAGTCTGAATAATTAATATTGTTAACTATTTCAATCAAAATGTTGAGGTCAATTTTTCTCAAGAACACTATTTGTAATGACTCTATAGTCAGGGGTGTCGGAAAGTATATTCCTGGGACTCGGTTTCCATAAATCAAATTCGTAGATATTTTTAATAAATATTTACAAAGTTAGTTGTGTAGTTAATTAGGTTTCGATTAAGTGAATTTACTTGAATTAAAAGTAATTAGGTATAATGACTAAATCACATTAGAGTTAAAAGTTGAATTATAGATTAAAATTTAAATTAAAGGCTAATATAGTAATTATACCTATATAAATATGCATAGTCGACGGCATATGTTATAAAAATATATTATAATAATAAGAAATCTTAACTATTAAGTTAAATGTATATATGTATTATTATATCATAATAATTAGTATAATAAAAGGAAATAGAAATTAAATTAAATTAAAAGAAAGTGGCATGCAAAATTAAAGTAAAAGAAGAAAGAATAAGTCACGCATTGCCTTGGATTCACAAGCGTTTAATTGGTTAGTTAATTTAGTTTTTTTATTGTAATTTTTATATTTTGAAATCTTAGTATTTAGGGCTACCCGACTCATGTCGAAATTTTAGCAATTATTAAGATTTTAAATGTTGTTAATGTTGAATAGTTTTAGTATTAGGGATTAAATTGATAGATTTTAAGCTAGAAATGAAAAAGGATTAAATTGTAAATTTTGAGTAATATGGACTAAATTATGAAAAAATTAAAATTTAGGGTTTAAGTGAAAATAGGATTTAAATTATTTTAAAGTGAAATTTGTATGAAAATATAGAATTAAATGTAAAGAATAAAAATTAGTCCCGATTAAGGGACTGAATTGAAATTTAGGTTAACATTGAGTAAAAATTGAAATATTCAATATGAAATTGAATTGTGTTGTATTGATGAATTTTAATTGTTTTAATTATGTAGCTAACGTTGTACCGGAATCCTTAACTAAAAAGGGGAGGATAAAATCGACGTCGAATAGCTCGGAATTCACAGTTTGTATTTCTATAATCCGAACCTAGTTACTAATTGTTGTATTTTGATTTAATGCACGTGGTAAGTGATTGAGGTGAGTATTTGGAACTTTTGATATTGAATTGAATTAAAGTTGATTGAAATGGATTGAATTGGTATATATATTATGAATGTACTGATTATTTGAATTGAAATGAATATATATATATATATATATATATATATATATATGTGATAATGTGCAAATATGATAATTAGATATTGGTTGTATTTGGAAAGTGAATTGGAACCCTATTAACTATATCGGGCTGAGTCTGAAATAGATGGCATGCCATAGGATAAAAAGAGTTCAGAGATTTCTTCGACTTCGAGTCAATGAGGCACTGGGTGCCAATTTACTTCGGTTTAATCGATGAGACACTGAGTGTCAATTTATATAGCGCTGAGCGCAGTTGCTACTTCAGATTTATTCGACAAGGCACTGAGTGCCAAACTGGTATGTTGGTTGGATTCATGTATCCATCTGAGTTCGAGTCGTGTTAATAGGGGTAAATAAATAATAAAGTTCTATAATTGATATTGAAATGACATGGTATGAGAAATGGAAGTGATATAGTGAATTGAAAATGGGATCTGAAATATGCTGTAAACACATGAAAAAATTATTTTATCATGACGATTTCAAATGGATGTTTTAAGAAAAATATAATAAGTATTTTAAACAATATTTTTATTGTTATATGACTATCAAGTAAATATTTTTAAAAAATCTAATGGTGGTAACAACTGCACTTTTAAATTCAAAAGTAGAAACTATATTTTTAAAATAAAAGTAATTGACTAAATTTCAAATGTAAAATGTATATAAAATTTAAAACATTTTTAACCTTCAAAATTTTACTTTATAATTTGACATAAATAAATAATCAACCTAACATAAGTTGTGATGTAAATAATTGTTCTCCATCTGCCATGTGTCTTCCGTGGCTTTCTCTTTCTCTTTACAATATAAATAAATTGTTAAATTTTAGTTTTGGTCTCCTGGTGTGTTTAATTTTTACACTTTTATTTATAATATAAATTGATCTCTATATTTTTATAATGTTATTAATTAGTTTAAATAATTAATATCATTAATCTTTTATTAAAATATATTATGTGATTATATATAATTTAAATGTTTTACGATCCTTAGTGACATGTGGCTTCCTATTAATCAAATTTCAAAATTTTGCGTCTAAATTATCTTTGAAACTTGATATTTAATCTATATATTTCTAATTTTTCTTTTACATAAAATGGTCCTCTACTTTTATAATGTCATTAGTAAATCTAAATAGTTAATATTGATAAATATTTCAATCAAAATGGTAACGTCGATTTTCTTTGATAACACTATTTTAATAAAAAAGTTTATTATGATGAGTTCAAATGAGTATTTTTAAGAAAATACTAATAATCATTTTCACACTAAAAAGTTAATAGAAGAATACAACAACGAATTGAACTTTTAAAATCCAATAAATAGCGTGACGATGTTGTTTTCTTCTTTTCTTTGCTTTATAGAAAAATAGTTAAATTTCAGTTTTGGTTTCTCTATTGTGCTTAAATTTGAGATATCATCGTTGCACTTTAATTTCTAACATAATTTGGTTTCTATATTTTATAATATTATTAATTAGTCTAAATAGTTAACAAGTTAATTTTCCTATTAAAATGTTATGTGGTTATTTATAATTTAAAAGTAGAATTTTAGATCCAAAAAAGTAGAGGACCGATTTTTTGAGAAAAAAAGTAGGGGACTAAGTTCCAGATGTAAGAAGTGTATAGAGATTTAGAGTACACTCTTTTTTTTTGGCCAAAAATTTAGAGTGTACTTTAATCTTCAATTTTTACCCTGTAATTTGACACAAACAAATAATCAATCTACCGAGAAACTTAGGTGAACCATACTAGTTTATATTAAATATATGTACATAGTGGACTGGTCTAAAATGAATAATTAATATATCTTGTTGCTATATTGGTTTGTATATAGCGGTGGTTAAAATTCTTTCCAGACGCTCGTTTGATACGAATTCAAATAGTGTGACCCCAATAAAAAAAGTAACTTGTTACCATGGAGAGTGAGGATTTAGAAAGGATTCTTTTGTACTGATATGTTGTTTTTAGTCATGAAAACGATTTGCCCAGGTTATTGGATGAATTTCCATTGCTTTTAAGTGTGAACTCGAATTTGATTCAATGATTGTTGAGTCATGCTCGAGCTCGGGTAACAAACAAATCTAATTAAGCTTTTCTATTTATAATAGGATAGATGCTCAAATTGGATCAAACTTTTTTAGATTACTCACTTAAAGATCAAACCTTTTAAATTAGTAAAAAAAAAAGACCAAATATTTTTAAATGGGCTCAAATAAATGCTTTTCAAAGTATATTAAATTCCAAATTATGTCTTCATTTTGTCCTTTTTCTTAGGAGTAATATATGGCTCACTTGTTATATATTTTATTCTAATCAGTCTACATTCATCTATTTATGTATTTTAAGCTAGGTTGAAGTGCATCTAAAACCTTTATTTAAGTCATTTAAAAAACCAGCTCTTATTATGTACAAATTTAAAACGTTTTTGGTCAAAATCAGAGTATTCACATCCACAGTAGTGATTAAATCCCTTGCTACGGGAGCTCCTTAAAGAGGTAAATGGTTAGCCATGAAATGTACTCTATTTCATGAGTAGTGATTGAACCTCTGACTATATATGATTAAAGGACGAGGTGAATAACCAATATGCCACACTTTATGTTTAAACATTTTTAAAATGTTTGATCTCAATTTGAGCATTTGACTTTTATATTGTATATTTCAATATGAAATCACGATTTTACTACAATATATACACATCCTTAAAAGCACTTTCTTTATAATTGGATCCTATGGTATCAGTATGAAATAAAGAGTTGGTTCGGCTGACATGCGAATCGGTTGAATCTAGCAGCCGAACATTACCAATCTGATTATGAAAACCTTACTTTAAAACCCTTAAAATTTACTTTTTAAACCTCTTCGCTCTTTTCTCAACTTTTTTTTACTATTTTTTGTCTATTGATGTTAGCAACATAATGGGTTATCGATAGCTGAATTATATTTTGAATTTCAAATTCAAATTAAATATCAAAAATCAAATTTTGAATTAAGTTAAAGCTCAGCTCGACTCGATTCATCCACTATAAGTGTTAAAGGGATGGGGGAATTGTCTCCTTGCTTCCTGGCCCTTGTGGCAGTGGATCTAGGTCTGCTTGCTGTGTTAGGCCCTTTATTTATGGATTGTATTTCTCTTCTTCAATCAATGATGTTTTTCTTTCAATAAGAACACAATTGGAAAAAAAAGAAAGTATTAAAGAAATAAATATAAAATTATGTTAATTCTTTCATGTTTATTACAACTAATTCTTAGTACTATATGTGTTTATTGTGATTTTACTGTGTTTATTTTCTTAATTTATTAAATAATATATTTTAATTTATATAATTCATATATTATTCGAATACTAATAAAAGTGTAACCGAAACAAAACAAAACAATTTAAATTATAAAATATAATTTAATATAAATATAAATATAATAAAAATATATTATTTTTGTATGAATTTAATATTTTATGTGTCCAACTTGTAAAATAATAAAAGCTAGTTGTATTTCCAGAACTTTCATGACTTTTCTATCCTGCTGAAATCCTGATGCAACAGCTGTTAGCAAAATAATAATAAGGTTAAAATATGCCATTAGTCCCTGTATTTCTACATAATTTGATATTTAGTCTTTATACTTTAAAAGATAAAATTTCAATCTTTTACTTTTTCAATTTGAAAATTATAGTCCAATCATTTTCGGTTTTAGGAATTTCTGACAGAATTTGTCAGTTTGACATGTCTATTTTTGTCAATCATATACATTGTTATATGTGAACAATTTGTGGATTCATTAGGGGCCAAATAAAATTTTAAAAATTTGAAGGGCCAAAATTAAAAAATTATTTAAAGGGTTTAAATTATATACTTCATAAATAAAAGAGACTAAAATAGATATCATATCTCTTAGTTACGAGCGACCTTGATGATAATTTAATTCATATACTGCATTGACAAAATAAAAAATAAATATTAAATTAAAAATTAATAACTTTTAAATACAAAATTAAATCTCAAAATTTATCCACTAATAATTGAATATTTAAGTAATAATAACTTGTCAAATCATGTCTTTGTTTTTATTTATCAAAGCATGTCTTTTTTAATCTTTTGATCGAAGAAAAGATTATGTTTGGATACAAAGTGTATATTTTATAATTAGATCTGTCATTTCCTTTTAAAATTACTGTTTTATTATCCTATTGAGGATTTTATTTAAGTGCTTTGAATAAAACAATACAGCTACAACAAGTAAAAAAAAAAAAAAAAGTAAGTGAGAAAAGCGAAGTGGAGAGAGAGAGAGAGAGATGTACATATACCATGACATATACAACACTCTCGTGGATCTGTTATACTGTGGAGCACTATTTGGGTTTTGTTAAAGGCTTTCAGTTTCAAAACTGCGGCTTTGGTTCTTTGTATCTTAAGCTGATGAAGGCAAAGCAAAAAGATAGAAGAAAAACCCTATTTTTCTGCCATTTTTGAAGCTTTATATTAAGATTCATCTATATTTTATTTTATTTTATTTTTGAGATGAACCCATTTCAGTTTTTCAGCTCTTGAACCCTAAAGTAAAGTTTGTTCCTTGATCTACTTTTGCATGTTGATCAGAACATGCATTGTAAAGGTTAGCTCTTTTTTATTTTATGTTTTTGGATAAAGTTTTGAATGTTTGGGTGTTTGGTATTGGATGGATGTATCGCTTTTCTCTCTGATTTTGATTTCTGGGTTTTGATCTGCATCTGGTTTGGTGTTTTTTAGGTCCTAAAATATTTTGGGTTTTGGTTTCTTTTACCATTTCTAGTGAATTTTTTAGCTGAACTCTTTTTTTTTTCCTTGAATTTTCAGGATTTTTCTTTGAATTCAGGTTACTGAAAGTTGAAACATGATAAATTGGTGATGAAAAGACTGTGAACAAAAAAAATTGAAGTTTACAACTACTGTTTCTTTAACTGGTGCATGATTGAGTTTTACAATTCCTGTTAATGGCATAGTTATATATAAGTATATATTTCCATCTTTTGGGGATTGGGGTAAACCGGGAAGAGTTCAGTGTGTGGTTTGTAGGATAGATGGTCGTAGTTTTTAGTAAAAGGAAAGCATACTGAAGATGTGGACTTGAGAAAGACCTGGTTGTGCAGTTTATAGTGTGCAAGTGCAGTTCTATATTGATTGTGCTCCGAATTTGGATCTTTGTTGCGTTTAGAGTACTAGTTTTTCTATTTTCTTTGCTCTCTATTTTTTTTTTGTGAAGTACAACAGCTTTTTTCTTTTTGCATGAGCAGAAAGTAGGTTAGTTGTTGAATTGTTTCTTTTGAAATATAGGCTAATATACTAATTTCACAGCTCCAGCCATAGTGATGGCAACATGGATTCGACATATCTGTTATACCTTGCTAGCAAAAGTGTACTAAAGGAAAAGACATCTAAGTAAAAGTTTTGCAATTGATCTTTTCGTATCAATGGAATACTGGGCATTTTTGGCAGCAACATTGTCTTTAAAAGAAGTATTGTCACTTTATCACTGTTTTTTATCCGACTTTGTGAGAAGAAAGAAAAAGGGATGCATGTTAATATTAGGTTAATATGCAGTTACATTTTTGGAAGTCTTTATGCATGAAAGTAGCTTATTAATAGAACATGTATGATTCAGGAAAGAAGTTTAAGAATCCTTCTATAGAATGATTTGCGTATTTTAAGATGTTATTTAATGGTTGTACCAGATGTTTGTCCTATATAACATGGAGCATGTGATGGTAGGCATTTGGAGATGTATATTGACAAACAAAGGTGTTGCTACATGGCGTATTAGATAAAAATTTCATTATAGGAAATTAAATACAGTGGTATTGTTTAAGTGTTACCATCATTTGTACAAACCAACTATAGTGCCGCATCGGTTAGGGTTTTTCTTTCTTTTCATTTGTTTAAACCCACTATAATGCCCTGCTGAAGTGAGTTAAAGATGCGGATTTTGTGTTTCTCCTCTTTCTCCCAAATTCACAATGAGTGCTTTAATTGATATTTTGTAACCGTATTTGGATATTTTTTCTTCTTACTTCCATTTTTGCTGCTTGGTTCCTTCGTTTCTTGTATGCATTAAATGGGAAACTGTTGCTGTTTTGTTATAACTGAACTATATATGTGATGAAATTTCCTTCTACCAATTAAATAAATTGATTGATGTTAATCCAGTTAGTTTCTTGATTTTACGGTGTTATATCATGTGCATGTCAGTTGCGTATCTTGCATGTAATGTAACTTAGGATGGTACGAGTCATTGCTGTTATAAAGTTAATTCAGGCTTAAGGTTTATAGTTAAATAATAATTAATTATGTATCGATTGTCTTCTTTATAGATCTTTTTTTTACTCTTTTGCTACCAATTAATAGATGGCTTGAATCTAAAGCATTTATTATGGAGGGATATGTCTAACATCTTTTCTTATTGGTGGCATATAGATTGTGCAAAGCAGGTTTGCCTTTAGCAGAGATGTCGTTTAGTGCAGATACGGAAGATCTGCATGATGATGGTTTTGAGGGGTCACATGACGAGCATGGCATTTTTTCGAAGGTTTTCTTTGAAAATGGTGTTGGCAGCACAAGTAAAAGATGTCCTGTTGCTGGTGTAGATAATTTTGAATGTAAGCATAGCAAGAAATTAGATGCATCATTGTGTTCAAATAGTGCAAATTCAGCTGTAACAAGCTGGTCTTGCTCGAAAAATTTATGCCAGGAGGATACTAACGCAGTAATTGAGAGTTATGGTGGAGTTTGTGCATTGGGTAGCTTTCTTGACAGAAATGCTCTGGCTGAGAGAGATGACCTGGATGCAAGTGTCAAGCGAATTAAGTTTTCTGCAGCTGAAGTTTCTAGGGATAAAGCGGAAAGGAGAATGGTTTTGCATGCACCATTGCAGCAGAACGAAATTGTTAGTGGATTGTACTCGAAATCTCTGGGTTCTGTTTATCAGAAAGTTACACCTGATTTAATTGAATCATCTGCTCAGGGGTTTACATCTAGTGGCCATCTGTTGAAGCAGTATGTGAAAGGGGGCAGAGGTACTAAAACGAAAGATAAGGATATTACCAAGTCTAGGATACAAGACTTAGATGCAAGTGACAGAAAAGCAGTGATAGGTAAAGCTATAGCTTCACCAGTTTCACAGGAGAGCTTTGCATCAAAGCTTGTGGTTTCTAGTCCTGCCGCTGTTGTGGAGAAGTTCGAGTCTCCTTTTAGTGTGGAGGAACAACTTAGTGGATTTCAATCATCTGGAGTGGGCAGTTCTGATATATCTGGGGTAATAGACTCTAAGAAGGATCCTCGTCCTCTTCTTCAGACCCATGTTTTTCGCATACTAAGAAGTGCAGGCTGGTCTATTGAGAGACGTAAACGATCCTGTAGGACTTATGTTGAAACAGTTTATAGATCACCTGAGGGGAGGCTATTTCGTGAATTCCCTAATGTTTGGAGGTATTTTGGGCAGGTTTTGTTTTCTGATAGCTGCAACTTCGTGCTGGATAATGATGGTAAGAAATGGACTGATATGAGCCAGTTCTGGTCTGATCTATTAGATACATTGGCGAATATTGAGAAAGAACTTAACCAACCTAATGTTTCTTATACATTGGCTCATTATTGGGCTATATTAGATCCCTTTGTGAATGTTATATTTGTTAATAGGAAGATTGGTTCATTAAGAAAGGGAGCTGAGGTTAAAGCAGGGAGCAGTTTAGCTACTCAAATTAACAAGAAAAATGGTGTTGTTTTAGCACGGAGAAAAAATGTTACTAAGGAAAAGTTCTGTTCTCAGGGACATATGTCAACTCAGCTTCATGATTCTTCTCTGGCTGCTGAAAGCTCGTTGACAGCTTCTGAGAGGAGTTACAACACCTGTAATGGCCTATCCGGCAGTGGAAGTTTGTCAAGGGCAGTGAGACGTCTGAAAGGTGTACGTGTTCCTCAGGCAGACCAAGTAAGTATGTGTTTGGAAGATACTGCCAACAGGCCAGAAACTTTTGATTGCAAGGTCAAAGGTCAGCGTATTGCTTCATCATATGCTTGTGGGTCAGATAGCACCCATGGCCTGCTAGGCAATTTTAAGTATATTGATTGTGTTGCATCTGGGGATGTTTCCGACATACTTCAGGGTTCTGTATCTGCTGCCCCTTACCAATATAGCAACATAAGTTCTCCAAGTTCTAACAAACAAAGATCTGAATGTAACGTAAAAACTCCTTCTGAACTTCCAGGAGATTTATCATTCGAGTCTCTGGAGGAAAATGATAAATCATCTGGAGCTCAAGATACTGGCAAGGTTGGAAAGCTTCCACAGCATTTACTGTATGACCATCCAAGTTACCTTAGTGATGGCCTTCTGCAGTCTGGGTGTGATGAGTACCAGTTTGATAAGCTCACTGATGCTCTGAAGTTTGAAACAAAGGATGAAGGTTCTGCCCTGGGTGTTATTTTGAAAAAGAAGGCTTGCAGGAGATCTAGAAAGATATCTGAAATTAGATTAACCGCATTAAACCAAAGTGGTTTTTTATGGTCTTATCCTCCTGGTATGAATGATCATCGTGATACTAACATATGCCAGGCTGAGTTAAATTCAAAAGAGGCCCAAGAATCCTTTGTAACCAAAGGAAACCTACAGAAGTCCTCATCTCTTGGCTCTTGCCTACATCAAGTGAAGAAAAAAGGTTCGAAGTTTAAGAGGAGTTTTGGCACTCGTGATGGTTCTAAATACAGACAAAAGAAATCAACTGAATGCCAAATTCAAGACGATGACCTGTTGGTTTCTGCAATAATAAGAAACAAAGACTTAGGCTTGGGTGCTACCAGGTCTAAATTGAAGGGCCCCAAGAAAAGACCTCGGACCAAGTTCAAGAGCAAGAAGAGCCGCTGCAAGTTGCTTCCTCGAAGCATTGGTAAAGGAGGGAAGCATATTACTGAAATTAAATTGTATAATATCGGATCCAGGACTGTGCTCTCGTGGTTGATCTTAGCTGGGGTTATTTCTCTGAATGATGTCATTCAATATCGGGACCCCGAGGATGATTCTATCGTGAAAGATGGTCTTGTTTCCTGGGATGGAATAGTGTGCAATTGTTGCAATAGGGTGCTATCAGTTTCTGAGTTTAAGACTCATGCTGGATTCAAATTCAATCGTCCCTGCATGAATCTTTTCATGGAATCTGGTAAACCTTTCACTTTATGTCAGCTGCAGGCATGGTCTGCTGAATACAAGACCAGGAAAAATGGGATCCAGAAGGTGGAAGCAGATGACAATGATCAAAATGATGATTCTTGTGGTCTATGTGGGGATGTTGGTGAACTGATTTGTTGTGACAACTGCCCTTCTACTTTTCATCTGTCTTGCCTGTTTATGAAGGTTCCTTCTTTACTCGCTCTTGCCCTTTTTTTTGCATTGACCTGCATGTTGTTCTCACAACTGATCTTTATTCTTAATTATTCTCCTTATTTCTTTTCCTTTTTGTTGCAGCTTCACTAAATTTACTTATGTTGAATATATTTGGCCTAGTCTCACTTATTAATCTTGCAAGTTCCTTTTGCAGTTACCAAAAGCTATTCTTGGTAAAATTTCGTTTTTGGTTGCAAATGTTCCATATGGTAAATTAGCTTCTGAGCTTGTAATAAGACAAATAGCATAAGTAGGGATGATTAATTTGCCTCAATGACCAAAAACCTGTGAGACTTTAAACTATGTGTGCTTTTCCATTTGCATGGTTATATATCTGCAAATGAATGCTGAGCTTAGTAACAATTAAATATTGTTTCTTATAGACACCAACATAATGAGCTTTAAAAGTGTCAAGATAGACATGTTAGAATCATGTAGGTGGTGTGCTTTCTATGTAATAGATTTCATTGATGATCTTTTTAATGGAGCTTAAGTTAAGGAGTCCAGTAGCAGGTGCCTTGTATTTTGTACTAAGATTGAGAACAACAAAAAGAGCCACAACTTTGATGCTTATACATTGTGCATAAAACATATCGGTTGAGTTTCTCTCCCCTATATACTTAACTTTGTTTTATATATGTCACCAAAAAAGTGTGTATTTATATGTACATGTCTCTTGACTGCTCTGATTCAAGTTAAACCATTCGAGATGGTCTTCTTTTCCTCTGTATACTTCTATCTTGTAAATGTTGGTAAAAACTTTCTTGTCTTCTTTGTTTTCATTTTCTATCTAAAATGTTTTCTTTGGTTTTAAAAACATATTTTAACTACTAGTGAACAATGATTTTTCACCCTTTCATTTTTTTCCAAAATTTTCCTCTATATATATGACTTGGTTCTACTTCTGTGTTCTATGGTGCATGGAAATTACTCTAATTTCTTTCCTTTTCAAGTGCATGGCTTTACTATTTTCATCCTTTTTTTTTTAATTACTAATGACTTCACATGCTTTACTTTGTTGCTTCCAGGAACTACCAGAGGGCAATTGGTATTGCTCAAATTGCACTTGTCCGATATGTGGCAACTTTGTTAATGATAAAGATGCTTCGAGTTCATTTGATTCATTCAAATGTTCGCAGTGCGAGCACAAATGTAATTCTTCCCCCTCGGCATGACATTTCTCTGAAAAAAATTATATTATTTATTAGGACAGCATTGAGTTTCTTGAAATATGGTTTGGACCAATAATCTTTAGTTTAATGTAGGATAGCCTACTAGTTACCGTTTTAAAGAACATTTTTCTTTTATTTGTTTCTTGATTTAGCTTTCTCAGAGAGGAAAAAGAAAGAAGATGGAATTGTTATATCTATTGTAAAGCATAACATTGAAAATCTTCGTAAAGCCTTTCTCTTAGCATATTTTCTTTTAAGAAATTGAGATTTTTATTCAGCATCCGGAATCAGTTGTATCGTGCTACATGGAGAAAGGTAGGCTAAAAGTATGACAACAGAGAATATGATACAATAAACTACTGAATTGTGCTCATTTGAATGTTCTTGGTTTTCTTTAGGCTTTTTGTTGAAATTGCTCTTTTACCATTATAATGCGAGTGTTTCATGATACTTCTCTGTGATTTGTGTTTCTAATTTTTTAGCTTATCCACTGTTTGTAAACAGATCATAAGGCATGCCTGAATGATAAAAGTGAGCTTGAAGAAAAGGTTTCTGATACTTTGTTTTGTGGAGGAAGCTGCAAGGAGGTACTTTTGTGATTCAAACTTCTTGAATCTTATTATGCTGCAAAGAATCTGTTGGATTTACCTTATTAAATAGTTTTGTATTCTGGGCATAAGTTCAAGTCTTTGCCTTCGTAATTTTATTTAGCTACATGCCTTGCCTTCTGTAGCTTGGTATATTCCACATTATCCGCTTTCTATGTTCTGATGCAAGTTCACTGGTATTTGCAGCTGCACTTGGGTCTTAGTTCTCGTCTCGGGATGATTAATCACCTCTCTAATGGCTTTTCTTGGACACTTCTTAGATGTATTCATGAAGATCAGAAAATTCATTCTGCTCAAAGGTTGGCCCTGAAGGCAGAATGCAACTCAAAACTGGCTGTTGCTCTGTCTATCATGGAAGAATGCTTTCTGTCTATGGTTGATCCGAGAACAGGTGTTGACATGAGGCCCCATCTCATGTACAATTGGGGGTGAGACACCTGTTTCTTTTTTTTCTTTTTTTCTTTTTTGTATTAATTCCCTATTTGTTATTATCTTCAATGTTCTGGGTCTGGCTTTTACATTTAGAGACAAATATTTTCTCATTCTCCTTGAATATTAATTATTTTTATTCGCTTTATGCTGCGTTATTATGATCATATATTTTGTAGAAAAATAGTAATTTGGGTTAATTTCTTTTCAATGTCATCTAGTTCTTGATCTGTTTCTTGCTCATAAATCTTTCCATTTTCTGATTTGAAGACTGCTTATGATTCACATGCTTCTGTTTTTAAAATGATCAGGTCAGAATTTGCACGCTTGAATTTTTCCGGATTTTACTCTCTTGTCTTGGAGAAGGAAGATGTGGTTATTTGTGTGGCATCAATCAGGTAGTATAGTAGGTATATCATATTAGATCATTTTATACCACATTTTCCATTGTTTCTTTCTGAATGTAATAAGATCAAGTTTTAACAATAATTCTTCTTTTTTTAAGTATGAGATATAATCGAGTTGTTTTCATGTTTATAAGTTCATTCCAACCATACCAAATAGGAAGATGGCTATATATACATTCTCATTACGAGAAGGGGTCATTCGAGCATATCTAAATAAATACTATGTTTACATAAGGCACCTATGTCCTTGCATTCCATTTACAGAAGGGATGGGAGTACTTGGGCCTTCATATAAAACTTCTGGGGATTATTCATCTTTGTCATGTTCAATATAAAGATATCAATTTGCCACATGTATAGTATTATCTACATCTAATATATTTTGCTTATTGTCACTTTAGAAGTGATCATTCTGATATCTGCAAATTTGATTCGGGCTCCAATTATTCGACATTGCATTTAATTCCTCCTAGTTAATTAAGCAAATATGTCTTAGACTTTCCGATTTATAATGATGTTCTAAGCCATTTTGAACCTTCTATGTCATTGGCATTTTGATTTACTTTTGGTTTTTCTGTGTTATTTGGGGTAGGATACATGGTGTAACAGTTGCGGAGATGCCTCTTATTGCAACTTGCAGCAAGTACCGTCGTCAAGGAATGTGTCGATCTCTTGTAAACGTCATTGAAGAGGTGTGTTCTCTTCTCCATAATCGATATGCTTTGATACACTCTTTGTAGCACTAGTTCAAATATTATATGCACAAGTTGTTTACCATAGGAATTTAACATTGTAAAATCCTCATAGTTGATAGATATTATTGCTTACGTTTTTTATTTTTTGCAACTGTTGTGTTTGAAACTTAATTTTATTTGTTTTATTCACCCTTGTGGACCGATGTTTCCTCTATAGCTGCTGATCTCATTCAAGGTGGAAAAGCTTGTGATAACTGCCATTCCGAATGTTGTGGAAACATGGACCAAGGGTTTCGGTTTCAAGCTGGTGGAGGAAGAGGAAAGAAAAGCACTTAATAAGATCAACTTGATGGTGTTTCCAGGAACAGTATTGCTGTCAAAGCCCTTGTATCAATCCCAAAAAACAGATGGGCAATCAGGTAACTTCCACCCACTTTTTAAAGTTCATCGTTCTTCAAGTTCAAAGAAACAAAATTTGATCTTCGTGGTTATACAGAAACCGGCAATACATCATGTTTGCAACAAGATAACTCAATTGAACATTTGAGACGCGAAGAACTAACCAACGTAGGCATTCAAGCTGTAGGAGATCAATTAGCCGATTCATTACAGCATACCATTTATGCAAAAGAAGCTTGTGCAAAAATAGTAACCGAGTTTGTTGGAGACAAGACTCTGCAAGAATCGGAAATCAATGGTACAAAGGAAATAGCCAATGCCGGTGGAGAGGAGCTGTGTGATAACTTGGCCTTACGAGTTATAGAAGAAACTACTAGACTAGTTATCTGTACGAAGGGAAAGTCGGCAGACGAATCTGTACAATGCGCTGATTGTAATTTTTTGTCTGAAGAAGTTAGGATCAAGCTGGAGGAGCGGCCTAAGGTCAGGAGTTGTCAAGAATATCCTGCTGGAGAAACCAACTCCGTGTCCCAAACTGATGGTTGCTGTGGAGACAATGAAGCTGACACTGTAATGAAAGTGGAGTCTGTGCAGCAGTCGGATCCTGTTTGTGTCGATAACCATAGTGCTAAAATCGATGAAGGGGTAGTTGTGACGCCAGAACAGTTTTTGGAGGTGTCCTGTGAAGAACAAGAAATGGCATTAGCTTCTTCTAGTGTTAAGGAATCATGTATTTGTAATGGAACACAGGTGTCTGTAGGGGAAACAGCTGCTGAAAGACTGTGAATTGGATGTATAAGTAACAATGTAACTGTAAATTTTAGAAAATCCCTTTTCATGTGCTATTTTTCCCTGTTTTGGGTACAATTCTATGTTATCATAAATGATCTATCTTTTTGAAGTGATTTGTTTTTAATTTAAATTAAGTATATATATATATATATATTTAAATATAATAAAATAATACATATAAATTAGATTTTAATTTGTTATGATTTATAATTTGTAAATTATAATTATCATTGGCTTATTGATACCAAATATGTGATTTCAACTTAAATCATATAATAGCAAAAATCTCATTGGTTTCTGCTGAACTCGCAAATTTTAAATTAAATTATGTTATTAAGGAAATAGAAATATAAAATTTAAATTAAATAAATGTTTTAAAAGGAAAGATGTAATTTATTAATAAAGTTTTTAAAAATATAGCGAATTATCATGAAAAATAAACATCTTACACATATATATATATTTTAAGTTTAACTAATACGAGCGCAAACGCGAAATTCAACCAATTCAAATTATTGTGAATAAAGAATTGGATAAAGTCAAACCAATTCAAAAAAAAAATTTAAGTAGAATATACACGAGCTAAATTCACGAAACTCAAACTTGATATCCAATGTTAAAACTTTTGCCTTAACCAATAATCTAAGTACTCATTACCATCTTACCCATCTAGTCTTATTGTCCTCTCTAGAGGAGCGTAGTTTATTAACAACAATTTTTATAAATTGTTAATTTCATAAATATTAAATAAATTGCAATTTTTATCACACATTTATAGATTTTAAAATAATGTTTATTGCAATTATTCTCTCTTCACTGTAATTTAACTTATAGTCATTACTGCTATTTAATCTCACTATGTCGATACAAATATTTTAACTGCGACTCATTGGGAGGCAATATCACAAGGGAGCCTGGATTACCAAAACAAACTTACTTCGCCCAATTGATGGCATATAACATTTTATTTAATTTATTAAATAATATGCTTAACATTTAACAAGCAAAAGACATTCAGTCAGGGTGGCCGAGTGGTCTAAGGCGCCAGACTCAAGTTCTGGTCCTCGTGAGAGGGCGTGGGTTCAAATCCCACTTCTGACATTTCTAATATTTTATTTATTTATTTTTGATAATTTTATTTTTCATGCCATCCTATTTTACTTTTATATCAACCACTTTCTCCATTTTTATAACCATTTCTCTATTTTATTTCATATTGTTTTCACTATTTCATTTTCATATTTTCCTCGGATTAACCAATATTTATCCCATCAGATAAACATAGGCATTAGGTTCTACTCTTCATATATGTATCTGTAATAAAATACTTCAAACAAATATTGAAACCTAAGTTTGAAAAAGAAAATAATGAAAAGAACTCTACCAAAGTTTTTCCATATCAAGTTTTAGAATGATGAACTTCTATTAAAACCTATCATATATTCACATGTAATCTCCACAATGAGAGAAAAGGGTATACCATTCAAGTACCAATCCCTAATTTTTGTATACAATTAAATATGTATAGTTTGGTGTATATAAATAATTAGCTTGGTAATCCCAAATATATATACACTTGCTTTGTAATATTGAGATGAGTGCATGTAAAGAGCTGGCATAACATGAGGCAATGGCTAAATAAAATGACTCGCCATTTTTTTTATGATAAGGAGAAACAAGTGCAGATGTTGAGCTACTAGATGGGTGTGAACTTGTGCCGAAAGATCAAATCTCGGTTTTGTTCATAATATTCACCATCAACAAATACTTGACCCTTGACACAAGAAATTAGGTGCTAATGGTACCATTCATAAACATAGTCATGGCCAAGAGGCTCTACATTGGCAAGCAAGAAATATAAAATGAACCAAAAACAAGAGGCACATAGTAAAATGCAAAATGCAAAAAACAACAATCAAATTGGGACTAGATCTTCCGAAACTGGAAAAATTACCATGCCTACTTCACATATGTGATGGTCTAGTTGCAATTACAGCACGAACAATGCCCTCAGTCCAGCCATTCCGGTTAATTTTCGTAAGGCATGAAAGAACCAAGTAAACCAAGAAAGGTTGCAAATGTACGAGGATGCCGAAAAGTAACTTGAAACTTTGAGCATATTCATATTGGATGCATACTTGTATCCAATAATCACCTTTGAAAGTACAACTCCTAGTAATAATTCTTCCCATACAAAATAAAAAAACATAACACATTCGAAAGATAGGCTCTTTTCCTCAGGGGTAGCCTACTCTTAAGACCACTCAATTTCTAAAGTTTCAGCTGAGATGATTGGTTAAAAACAAATGTAAGGTCCTCTAACGTAATTTCACAATTCATTCAAACAATTAAAGGATGCAAGTTCAACTAGACGCAACTAAGTAGACTCAATACAACCGATGACTAATCGGCAATGCCAAGGATCATTCTAAAATCAATAACCATAAATTCAAGTAACTACTTGAATTGAATTGCATCTAATAATCCAAAGACAAATTAAGGATACAAGTAGGCACTAGTAAGCAAATACAACCAATGACTAATCAGCAATACCAAGGATCATTCTATAATGAATAATCATAGAGTCAAGTCACTACTTGGATTGAATAACATCTCCCAACATTAACGATCAGCATACCCAAAAAAAAAAAAAACCGGAAAAAAAAATCCAAAATCAAAACAAGGATACAAGTAAACACTAGTAAGTCACTACTAGAATTGAATGAGTCTCCCAACATTAAGGATCAACACACAAGAGAAAATCCAAAAGCAATTTAAGGATACAAGTAGACAGTAGTAAGGAAATTCAGTAGCAATACCAAGGATCGTTCTAAGATCAACAATCATAGATTCAACACAACTAGAATTGAATGACACCTATCAAGATTAAGGATCAAGTGATCAAACATACAAAAACAATCCAAAAGTTACCCATATAGAAAGAATTGCCATTGTAAAAAGCTTAACCATCCATTCACTAATATGAAAGAACAGACTCTTGTCAAATAAACCATAAGTTAGAACTTGAAATTCCATTTCGAAGGTCTGAAGTTCAAATCTTTGGAATAAAGAACTATCCAAATTGTGTAAGCTAACACTCCATTAGTTCCAATATGTATGAAAATTTATTCTAGTCTCTGATGACCCTATTTCCATCATCCATAAAACAATGACATTTAGTATAAAAAGTATTTGAATTTCGTTCAATTTCTAAAAATTGACTAAGTTAAAACCCTCAATTATGCCCAAAACTCACTAACCATCTGATTTCTTCTGCAAATCCTTGGAATCTTCCTGAGCACCCAAACTCTCCTCTTCCTTTTCTTTCTCCAATTCAATAATTGCCTGTTCCTCGGCCCTCTTCTCGGCTCGTAAAATGGGTTCATAGTAATCAGCGTGGGCTTCCATACACTTCTGCAAAACTGACATTGCTTCAAAGCATTTTTCCGCAATATGTTCCTTGTTTTCTTCAGATTCTTGGATGCAATTTTCCCACCCAACAAAGCTTTCTTTGCATCCTCCTGCTTTCATGAACAAGCAAAACCCACACTCACCTTCTTCTTCTTCTTCCTCTTCTCCTTCTACTTTGGGTTCTTGATTTGGGGGTTCTTCCGAGGGTTGCTTGGATTCTGGGTCTTTCAGGGTTTTGGGATCAGGGGATTGTTCGGGTTCTGGGTTCTGAGAAGACATTTCTTTGGGAGGTTTGGGCGAGCTGGAATCGGTGAGTCAGAGAGCTTGGTCAAGGTTTCTACAGGTGTTTGCGGAGTTGGCTGACGTCAAGTACAGAACTTTCCTCCATTGCTGGCTTGCCCTGCTTAAAACCTCCTAAAACCCCCCATTGGTTTTCCTTTTTTTTTCTTAAAATTTAATTTTTTTCTCCAACTATTTTATTGGGCTGAAAATTTGACATCAAAGACCTTTTTTCTTGTGGGCCTCAACCTATTCTTTAGGTTTCTTGGAGGCCCTTTTTCTAATTTTTTCTTCTAATTATTTTATTGGGCTTAAAATCAATATAATAGCATTATCATCTATCTTAATTAATTTTTAATTATTTAGTATTGAAATTGTTATATGACATAAATATTATTTTAATAAATTTTGGTTATTTATTAATTTCATAAATATAGAAAATTTATAATTTTTAATATAGGTTTTGGATTTTAAAATAATATTCATTATGGTCATTTTCTCTCCTCAATATAATGCAACTCATCATCACTGTTACGATTGAATCTGAATATATGCATTTTAATCTCATTGTTACATTACTCAATTTCGCTATTACAATAATTAATCTTACTACTATCATTACTTTTAATCTAATTAAAGACAGTCTTACTAGTGATCCGAAGGGAGCCTAAACCAAGTGGATTAGATTATCCAAAACCAACTTGCTCAATTGATTGATACATATGCAACATTTGAGTTAACCATTCAGTCAGGGTGGCCGAGTGGTCTAAGGCGCCAGACTCAAGTTCTGGTCCTCGTGAGAGGGCGTGGGTTCAAATCCCACTTCTAACATTTGCTCTATTTTATTTATTTAGATAATTTTATTTTCCAAATCAACCATATCTCTATTTTATTTTTCAAATCAACCATTTCTCTTCTTTCTCCCCTATTTTATTTTCCATATCAACCATTTCTCTAATTTATTTTTCATATTTTCCCCTAATTTATTTTTCATATTGTTTTTTTCCCGTATTTTATTTTTCATATCAACTGTTTTTCTATTTTATTTTCCACATTCTTTGAAACATAAATCTATTTTTTACCATTTCTCTATTTTATTTTAATAATTTCTAAATATTTTAATAAGCTCAATATTTTATTTCGTTAAAAAATATTTTCTAATATTGTTTTGAAATACCAACCATTTCTCTATTTTGTTTTCAATATTGTTTGAAACATATTTAGTTATAAATATAAAAATATGAATTTTCAAATATATGAAAAATAGAAAAAAAGTACACTAGTGTTGGATTAACCGATATTTATCCCCTCAGATAAACATAGGCATTAGGTTCTACTCTTCATATATGTATGTGTAATAAAATACTTGAACAAATATTGAAACCCAAGTTTAAAAAGAAAAGAACGAAAAGAACTCTACAAAGACACCAAGTTTTTCCATATCAAGTTTTAAAATGATGAACTTCTATTAAAACCTATCATATTTTCACATGTAACCTCAACAATGAGAAAAAAGGGTATTCCATTCAAATACCATCCCTAATTTTTGTATACAATTAAATACATATAGTTTGGTGTAAATAAATAATTAGCTTGGTAATGCCAAATATATATACACTTGCTTTGTAATATTGAGATGAGTGCATGTAAAAAGCTCACATAACAGGAGGCAATGGAGAAATAAAATGACCCGACAGGTTTTTTTTTTATGATAAGGAGAAACAATTGCAGATGTTGAGATTCCAACCTCAAATCTACTAGATGCGACTAATAAAAAGGTTACGAGGTGTGAACTTGTGCCAAAACATCACTTCTCGGTTTTGTTCACAATATTCACTATCAACTAATACTTGAGCCTTGACACAAGAAATTAGGTGCTAATGGTACCATTCATAAACATAGTCATGGCCAAGAGGCCCTACATTGGCAAGCAAGAAATATAAAATGAACCAAAAACAAGAGGGACATAGTAAAATGCAAAAAACAACAATCAATTTGAGCCTAGATCTTTCAAAACTGGAAAATTACCATGCCTACTTCACCGATGTGATGGTCTCGTTGCAATCACAGCACGAACAATGCCCTCAGTCCAGCCATTCCGATTAATTTTTGTAAGGTATGAAAGAACCAAGTAAACCAAGAAAGGTTGCAAATGTATGAGGATGCCGAGGAGTAAATGACGAAGGCAAATGTACGTTATGTGATTTAACTACTCATTCAAACAATTAAGGATAAAAGTTGAGGCAATAAGTGAACCAAAAACAACTAAGTTTTAACTAAGCAACCCAAAATGTGTTCTATATAATCGTGGATTCAAGTCACTACTTAAATGATATCCACTAATAATAAGGAAGCTATAAAAATAGTTTAGAAGGCATAAAAATGCAATGAAAACAAGGGGATTCTGATCATTTATGACCTTTTTCTAGAATCCTATGAAGCAACACAGTACTTGACTACTTGATCATATTACTGTACACGTATCATGAAACATCATTTAAATAATACAAATATCTTAGCTTATTAATGGGTGACATCATGTGGTTCATTGATGTTGTAGAGATTTATAAACTAATAGTACATCCAATGCGAATCCTTCATGATTTAGCCTTTTGAAGAATACTAAAGTGATCTTTACACTACAACAGTAGTGGTAATATGACCTAATGTACCCAAACTCTTCATTTTCCATAAAGTACTGTTTTTGACACTAGTGTCCAACGCGTTTTCAAACATATCCAAATATAAGGAATAACTTGAAACTTTGAGCATATTCATATTGGATGCATACTTGTATCCAATAATCACCTTTGAAAGTACAACTCCTAGTAATAATTCTTTCCATACAAAGGAAAAAAATATGGCCATTTGCTGTGGACATCATAACACATTCGAAAGATAGGCTCTTTTGCTCAGGGGTAGCCTACTCTAAGACCACTCAATTTCTAAAGTTTCAGCTGAGGTAATTGGTTAAAAACAAATTTAAGGTCCTCTTATGTGATTTCACAATTCATTCAAACAATTAAAGGATGCAAGCTCAACTAGACGCTACTAAGTAGACTCAATACAACAAATGACTAATCGGCAATGCCAAGGATCATTCTAAAATCAATAATCATAAATTCAAGTAACTACTTGAATTGAATTGCATCTAATAATCCAAAGACAAATTAAGGATACAAGTAGGCACTAGTAAGCAAATACAATCAATGACTAATCAGCAATACCAAGGATCATTCTATAATGAATAATCATATAGTCAAGTCACTACTTGAATTGAATGACATCTACCAACATTAAGGGTCAGCATACCAACGAAAAGGAGAAAAAAAATCCAAAATCAAATCAAGGATACAAGTAGACACTAGTAAGTAAACTTGATATAAATGACGACTAATCAGCAATGTCAAGGATCGTTCTAAGATGAATAATCATATAATCAAGTCACTTCTTGAATTGAATGAATCTCCCAACATTAAGGATCAACATACAAAAGAAAATCCAAAAGCAATTTAAGGATACAAGTAGACACTAGTAAGGAAATTCAGTAGCAATGCCAAGGATCGTTCTAAGATCTACAATCATAGATTCAACACTACTAGAATTGAATGACGCTTATCAAGATTAAGGATCAAGTGATCAAACATACAAAAGCAATCCAAAAGTTATCCATAAAGAAAGAATTGCCATTGTAAAAAGCTTAACATCCATTCACTAATATGAAAGGAAAGACTCTTGTCAAATAAACCATACAGTTAGAACTTGAAATTCCAATTCAAGGTCTGAAGTTCAAATCTTTGGAAAAGAACTATCCAAAATGTGTAATCTAACACTCCATTGGTTCCAATATGAATGAAAAATTTATTCTAGTCTCTGATGGCCATATTTCCATCATCCATAAAACAATAACATTTAGTATTAAAAATATTTCAATTTCGTTGAATTTCTAAAAATTCACTAAGTTAAAATACTCAATTATGCCCAAAACTCACTAACCATCTGATTTCTTCTGCAAATCCTTGGAATCTTCCTGAGGACTCAAACCCTCCTCTTCCTTTTCTTTCTCCAACTCAATAATTGCCTGTTCCTCAGCCTTCTTCTCGGCTCGTAAAATGGGTTCATAGTAATCAGCGTGGGCTTCCATGCACTTCTTCAAAGCTGAGGTTGCTTCAAAGCATTTTTCCACGATATCTTCCTTGTTTTCTTCAGCTTCTCGGATGCAATTTTCCCACCCAACAAAGCTTTCTTTGCATCCTCCTGCTTTCATGAACAAGCAAAACCCACACTCACCTTCTTCTTCTTCTTCCTCTTCTCCTTCTCCTTCTACTTTGGATTCTTGATTTGGGGGTTCTTCGGAGGGTTGCTTGGGTTCTGGGTCTTTCAGGGCTTTGGGATCAGGGGATTGTTCGGGTTCTGGGTTTTGAGAAGACATTTCTTTGGGAGATTTGGGCGAGTTGAAATCGGTGGGTCAGAGAGCTGGGTCAAGGTTTCTATAGGTGTTTGCGGTGTTGGTTGACGACAAGTACAAAACTTTCCTCCATTGCCGGCTTGCCCTGCCTAAAACCTCCTAAAACCCCCCATTTGCCTTTTTTTTTTTTCTTAAAAATTATTTTTTTTCTAATTATTTTATTGGGCTGAAAATTTGACATCGAAGGCCTTTTTTCTTCTAGGCCTCAACCTATTCTCTTTTTTCGGCTGATGGCCTCAACCTATTCAATGATTTAAAAATATATCATTTCATACCTGACAAATTTTTTTTAAAGGTGATACTTGTGTTATTTTCTTATCCAATTTGATATATGTATTTAAAAACTGATATATTTTGGTATTCAAAGGTAACAATACTAAATATTTATTGTCTAATTCAGATTTTAGAATTGATTTGATAAAAATTAATTGTTATTATTATTAGGTTTTATTTTTTATGATTTTGTTAATAGAATAAACTTAGTGTTGATTGTGAATTTGTTTAATTTTGTGTTTAATTTGTCAAGTACAGCCCAATGGAATACTTAATTTGAGTTTTAGAATTGATTTGATGAAAGTTAATTAATAATATTATTAATTAATTATTATTATTCATCAAATCAATTTTAAAACCCAATTAAACACTAAAAAGTTAAAATTGTTACATCTGGGGACCAAAATATTTAACTTGATTAAATATAAGTACTAGATTGGGCAAAAAAATAACACAGATATCTAGTACCAAATTATGTATTAAGATTTACATAACGAAATAAATTTTTTTAATTTTTTATCATGTGTCACAATCACAACATAACATGTGGTGGATACTTGAGAAAAAAACTATGAATAACAGAATAATTTTATCATTTTTATAATTGTTTATAATTTTCTTCCTTTTAGATTTAACTACATCTTAAGTTATTCACATTTCAAAACTAAATTAGTTTAGATTTGCTTTTTAAATTTAATAGAGAATAATGAATAACAAAAACATTTTTAAAAAAAAAAGAAGTCTTTAAATCTTGATTTATTGTAAAATTAGAGCTATAAAATCTGTATTATGAAAATATCATAACCAAACCTATACTACCAGAATATATTGGTGAACTTAGCATAACATTAAAACAAGTTAAAAATGTTATAGGTTTCAACGGTCCAAGAACAATACACAACCCAAGCCTCAAAATTTAATCAATCCATTCTTTCATTTCCAGTTGATAGATTCATTACACACACACAGATAACCAGAATCTGAAATCACCATATTTGAGAATAATCCCATAGTTGAAGCCTTTGGGAGTTTTAGAGAACCATGTGTATTATCATACAAGCTTAGAGATTGCTTCCGACCGAATTACAATTAAAAGGGTAGCACCTGGAAGCTTTTTTTTTTTTTTTTGCAAATATCAAACTCTTTCAAACTGTCATTCGTCCAGATTTCCATATGAAATTGACATTGAATAGCTTACATTGCATAAAAATGTTATTTTATGAGAGCAAACGGTTCCACTGGTCTTCATGCACCGCTTGCATATAAACGCGTCCATTCCTTTGCTGCAAATAGTCAATCAAGAACAGTTGATCAGTGAATCAATATAATCCTTGATTTTAGTAGAGACTTAAGCAATCTCGATGATCTATGATTACAACTATGGATTTTACCTGTCTCAACAGCTTCAGCCTCGTTTGATTTCCAGTGCTTAGCAATATTCTCGGAGAGTGGATCATCTGGATTTGGAGCACTCAAGAGTGCCTGGATGCTGAAATAAAGATACTAATGTCAGTGTGGAATTGTGCTACTCAAGATAATGCAGAAATAAGGATAAATGAGTCCATTTCCACAGTTTTAGTATAATTTAGTGCTAGAAATAGCAGAGAAGTCTTTCTAGCAAAACAAAAACTACGTAAATAGGCAGCGATGGAAACATTCAACTTCCGTTTTTACTTATAATACCTAATTTTCCAGGAAAAAATAATATAGCACCATGAAATATGGTTCTTAGGAATTTTTTCAGGCAATTGTAAGCCATACCAATTTACAACAATAGATTACATCTACATAAACTTATAATACCTTAAAAGTACAGTTCGTATCTGCAGAGCTGGACTCCATTTGTCCTTGAGAATATCGAGGCATATTCTCCCAAGCTGCAAGAATGCTCAACCCTTAAGAGCCCCCCAAAACAAAAAAAACATCTTTCACATCATATAATAAGGACAAAAGAATGAACAGGTGCCAACCTTATCAATGTTAGGATGATATATCTTTGTAAGAAATCGAACCTGTTACATCAAAGTGGTTATGGTGGACAGAAATACAAAACATACCCAAAAAAGGATGATGCTAATGGTTGATAGAAAATTTTTGAGAATAGAGAACAATAAATTGATGCTGAATGGCCAACCAATATACTAAACTCATGAATCACAAGTGCAAGAGAACCAAATAGAAAGTTCCAATTCGTTGAGTAAATATTTTAAATACGAAAATGGAGCAAAACATAACAAGTCAAAGGAGACCAACTATATGCCAGAATCACCAAGGGGGAGTGATGAAAACCAGAAGCACTAACAGTAAAAGATAAACAAACTACATCATTTTAAATCATATTAAGATCCCCATAAGAAACATTTTTTAGATGAAGCCAAGTATTACTGTATATCCAAGGATCAGCAATCCAACTAACAAACAACAGATACAGAAACAGGAAGGTCATGCTACTTTACAAAAGACTCAAAGTCGAGTACCTTGGGAGCAGCCATGGGATATTCTTCAGGCAAAAATAGTTCCAACTTGAAAACCCCTCCTAAAATCTCAAACAAGAAAAGGCATCATAACCTATACATAAGCGCAAAACTAATTACATAATGCAACAAAGAAAAGGAGATATTACCAAAAACAATATTCAATAACCAGACATAAGACTGAAAAAAGCTAATTTGGCCAAAGTTTTCAACAATGAGAACACCAGACTGATTTTGTCTTTAAAAAAGATGGAAAACCAACAAAAAATATTAAGTAAACTAGAAACTGGGGAAACCATTTTATCAAAAACTTTCCAAGTTTAACCATACAGAAATCAGCATTGGTGATTGATGATTGGCAATGGTGCCCCACTTTATGATTTAAATTAGCCCATCCTCAACCATTATACAATCAAATGTAAAATTTGCAGTTCTAACACAAAGCAAAAATATTTGCAACAATTAGATGAACAAATAACTACCTTCATATGGAGACTGTGTGGGACCAAGGATCATCACATTGAAATATCGCATATTATCCTCTGATGGTGAAGCACTAATTCCCGGAGCTATCATAATAAAAAGAAACAAAAACAATACTCTCTTATTAAAAAAACCCAAAAAATTCAAATTTGTTCAGCTAATAATTAAAAAAAAAAAGGAGAAATGAATAACAACACCAGTACCAACATGAATTTCTATAATTTTTTTTAAAAGAGCGAAAAATAAAAAGTGCTTACCAGGTTCACTGAGGAGACGCTGAGTTTCCTGCTTAGATCAAAGATTAAGAAACCAAAATTAAAGCATGAAAAATACACAATTCAAACAAAGGAGAAAAAGAGGTAATGCTTTCTTCAATATCAGAAGACGATCATAAAATAAATAGCTGAGGATTTTGATTCATCAAAGGAAGAAAAACTTGAGTTACTAAACTAAACTTTAGGAACGAAGAAAATGAAAAACAAAAGTAAAAAATGAAAAACAAAAGTAAAAGAACTAAGATTTTATTTAGGAATCTCGGGAAACAAACAAAGCGGGAAAATTGAGAAGGATCAGAGGAAGATCGAGAGAGGAACCTTGATGATTCTTCGAGGAAGATTACTGTTGGCCATTGGCAAGCTTCGATTGCTGAATCAAAATGGGAAATAAAAAAAATATAATTAGGGTTTTGAGAAGTGGGAGATGAAGAGAGAATCCGAGAATAAGAAAATCAGAGGAAAGAAGAAAGGTCCCTTTCCCTTAACTTGCTTTAGGTATATATTATTTTTAGGTCCTTATACTATACCTTTCTTTTTAGGCATAATGATTTATTTGGCCCTCCAACTATACAAAAAAGTCATTTCAGCCCTCTATTTTTTTTGCCCTTTTAGCCTTTAAACTTACATTTATTATCAAATCACCCCAAATGGATGGAAAAATTAACATTTTTTTAACTTTACGTACGTGGCATACATGTGGATGAGATGTTTGCATTTAATTAATTTTAAAAATTCAAAAATTATAATTTTTTTATTTTTAAAAAAAATAATTAAATACTGACATGTCATCCACATGTATGCCATGTCAGAAAAGTTAACAATCGTTAACTTTTTCATCCATTTTGGGGCGGTTTGACAAAAAAATGTGATTTTAAGGGCTAAAAGAAACAAAAATTAAATGGATGGCTAAAATAACTTGTTTGTAAAGATGGAGGGCCAAAAAAGCTATTATGCCTTCTTTTTATGAATTTTCTTATGGTATAATGATAAATTTAGACCTTCATGTTTACATTTCCTGTCAATTTGGCTCTCATTCTTTTTTTGAGGGCTAAATTTGACAAAATACTAACTAAAACATTACATTTTTAAACATGACAACACTATGGCAATCCCCGTGCATTTTATGCATTTAAAAAAAAGATCTTTTATACTTTATTTTATATATGTTCTTAATTTTTTTGAATATTTTTATAATTTTTATTTTTTGACATTGCATATAAGACAAATAATGTCACGTCAAGATAAAGTATATGTGGACTATCACATGAGTTGTTATACCAACATTGTTAAATAATAAATGTTTTAGTAAGCATTTATATTAAAAGAAGTGATTTGACTTTTTTGAAAGATTGAATGTCAAATTTAGCTAAAAAGAATAAGGATCAAATTAAAAGAATATAAAAATTGAGGCTAAATTTATCATTATATATACTCAGACAAATTTTTTTTTTAAAAACATTGAATCTTAAAACTGTATTGATACTTTTGTGAAAGGTACTGATACTTTGTTAAGGGTATTCGAGCTGGGCAAAAAAAAACTTACACGAGGCCTGGTTTGTTTAGGAAACGAGCATTATTCTTTTATCCAACTCCATTTTTCGAGGTTATATTTTTGCCAAAACCCATTCACTTTTTGAGCGAGCTTTCGAGCTGGGCCAGGTGGCCAAATTTATAGACAAGTCTAATCTAAGTGAAGTAGCTAAATAATTTGAGAAGTGAGTTGATCTTTACAATATGTTTGGTTTACTAAAATGAAATAAAATAGGAATTGAATAGTTTATTTTACGAGGATGGAATAGAAATGTAGTAGTATTACTTGAATAAAGTAATAATAGTATTATTTGGTTATATGAGATAATGTTGTTGAATTGAAAAGTGATAGTCGTAAAAGATTATTTTATCCTTAGTATAAAATTATTAAGTAAAATTTAAAATTAATTTCTTAATATCATAAAACTATATTATTTAATATATTATTCATATTAAATATTATATTATTTTAATTTATATACTTCTAAATAAAATATTTGTTAATATTATATTTAAAATATTTATTGATTAAAATATAATAATTAACTATTTTAATATTAGTTTAAGGGTGCAAAAAGTCTTCAAACTTTTTCAAAAAAAGCAATTAAGCCTTTGTTTTTTTTTTTACACTCATTTGGGTACTTAAACTTTCAAAATACATCAAAAAGGCCCTCAAGCCTTTTCAAAAAAAGCAATTAAGCCCCTATTTTTTTTGCACTCAATTGGGTACTTGAACTTTCAAAATGCATCAAAAAGCCCTCAAACTTTTTCAAAAAAGCAATTAAGCCCCTGTTTTTATTAAAAATTAAGAAAAATTATAAAAAATAAAATCAATATAGGCTATAAATATTATTAAATTTTAATAAAATATAAAATCTTAAAAATATTAAAATATTTTAACATTTTATAAAGATCGTAAAAATTATAATATATATAAATATAAAAATATAAAATTTTATAAATTTGTAAGAAAATTATAGAAAATGTAAAGAAATATAAATTTCAGAAATTTTTTATAAAATTATCGTACCAAAAGAAATATTTTATAATTTTTCTATTGTTACATGTGTCTTGTCATGTAGTTTGCTATTAACACATATTATGTGCATAAAAATCAGTTAATGGATTTAACAGTTGTTGTTTATGTGAAAACTGAAATTTCAAAATTCGAAAAGTATAGTGACTAAAATGATCGAATTGGAGAACATAAACTAAATTCATAACTTTACACGTCTTATAAGACTAATAACAAAATTTACACAAATGAATTTATCTACTATCATTTGAGTTAGGAATAAAATTTCAAAATTCAAAAGTATAGTGATTAAAAAGGACCAATTTAAAAAGTATAGTGACTAAAAACAATCACCTTAAATTATAGAGATTTGGCCAAAAAATATTATAGAGATTAAATCCAAGACATGCACAAAATATAGGGACTAATACCCGAATTTAACCAAAGTACAACCTTGCCAGGCAAGTAAAGTGATTATACTCGGTTTCCAGTCTTTTTCAGTCTTCTTTGATTGTGAGGTAAAGAGGGCTGCAGGTCTCTGGCTTATTGATGAGTAAGTTCAAATATTGATTTAGTTGGTTTGAAATTTCAATTGTTTAAGATTATAACAGCAATTTATCCAGAATTTCAACTCAAATTTCACTTCTGTGTTTATGAGATGAATTTGATGCAATTTTGTTGTTTCCATCCTACAGGGCTGACAAAGGCGAAGAGGAAGCTACACTGCTGGGGTTTTGCAGGAAACCTCCATATCCTTTTCAAGTTCCAAAATTCAAGGAAATAACGCTAGTGTGCATTTTGGTCTACACAAGCACCCTCGGAAATTGCGGGTTAGTGTGGACTTTGATGGCCAATCATCCGGGAAGCTTTTGCAGCATAACATTGTTGCTCTTGGTGTTTAATCTTCTGTGACAGATTTTTAGGGCATCCTCAACTGGCGGATCAAAACAAAATTAACCCAAGATTTTAGTTATAGAAACTCTCCATGGAATTACCCAAAGGACGGGAAATTTGCAGATTGTGAACCAGATGATCCACTCTTTAATCTCAATTCAAAGAAATCACTCAATAGGTTGGTAACATATACTCTGATCATACCAATTAATGACATGAAACGTCATTGGCTAATAGCGAAACATCATTTGGATTAGAGACATTTTGATAAAATGTAATATTATTTTATATGAAATATAAATAATACTTATCAATATAATGGATATTATTTACTAATTTAGGTATGTATATATTTGATTTAAAGTTTTCATTAATAAAACTGTATGAAATTTTATAGTTTTGTTTTCCGCAAATATGTAACGAAAGTGTATGATCAATCAAGACTACAAAAGGATGGTATTTGTTGAAGTTTGGCTTGCATGCAGACAAGAAGGAGAGAAGTTGCCTGAGCCATGCAGTTGCAGCTTGTTAAGATTTGGAAAATACGTACTGATTCTTATTGATTTTCTCATATCATAAGCATACTTACAACTGGGTATTTAATACACAAATTTATTAACTGCTAACCATAACAGCTAACTGATGCTAACTGATACTAACTGACTAACTGCTTTGAACTAACTGATTCTTATCCTTAACATGGCTCCTGCTTCTTGATGTTCCTTGCTTTTGCATAATATCCTTTGCTCTAAACTTGTCAAATAACCCTACAGCCAAAGGTTTTGTCAGCATGTCAGCAACTTGATCTTGCCCAGAAACATGACCAACTTGCAGCGAACCATCTACCACTTTTTCTCTTACAAAGAACAAGTCTAGTTCTACATGTTTAAACTTGGAATGCATGACTGGATTGTTTGCTACAGCAATGGCAGCTGAGCTATCACACCAAACTAGATCTTTACTGGGAAGTGTCACCCCTAGTTCTGTCAACAGCGATCAAATCCAAGTTATTTCAGCAGTGACATGAGCCAAGCTTCGATACTCAGCTTCCACAATCGACCTTGAGACCACTTGTTGCTTCTTGGAGCTCCAAGAAACTAGGTTCCCGCCAAGAAAAACACAAAAACCAGAGGTAGACCGATGATCGTCAACATTGGAACCCCAGCTTGCATCTGAATATGCCTCAAGAACAAGTTTTGAGTGACGCGTAAACTGTAGTCCGTAATCAAGTGTCCCTTGTAGGTACCTTAGAATGCGTTTGACAGCCTTGAAATGAACATTTAAGGGTTTATGTATATATTGGCACACCTTGTTAACCGAGAAAGCAATGTCTGGTCTAGTTATGACCACATATTGTAAGGCACCGACAATGCTCCTAAACAAGTGTTCATCTTCCATCGGAGTCCCTTCATGAGCAGACATTCTACAAGTGGTCATCATTGGAGTAGGAGAAGCCTTGGACTTGTCCATGGAAGCTTTCTGAAGTAACTCCAAGATGTATTTCTTCTGACTCAAAGAGACACCATGCAATGTTGACGTAACTTCGATACCAAGAAAATAATTCAGTCGTCCCAAATCTTTCAAGGAAAAGTGAATATCCAGATCTTTGACAAACCTATCAATAGCAACAGAGTCAGTACCCGTGATGATAATATCATCAACATAGACTAGTACATAGAGAAGGTGCCCTCCCGATCGTCGAATAAAGAGAGAGCTGTCAGCTTTAGAAGGAACAAAAGTTGCAGCTAGCAAGAACTCCCTTAGCTTATGAAACCAAGCACGAGGGGCTTGTTTGAGGCCATACAACGCCTTTCGCAACCGACAGACAAGGGAACGACCATCCTTGGACTGTTCCTCAAAACCAGGCGGTTGCGTCATGTAAATTTCTTCCTACAAATCCCCATTTAAAAAGGCATTATTGATGTCCACCTGTCGAAGAGACCAGCCACGTGATACCGCAAGAGATAAGACAATTCGGATCGTTGTTGGCTTAACCACAGGGCTGAAAGTCTGCCAAAAATCAACACCAGCCTCTTGTAAATACCCTTTAACGACTAGCCGTCCCTTGTAGCGAGCTATGTCTCCGTTTGCATGTCTCTTAACTTTAAAAATCCATTTACACCCAACGGCCCGACGACCTTCAGGTAACTCAACAAGATCCCACGTATTGTTAGCTATCAATGCATCATATTCAGCCTATGCAGCTGCAGTCCAAGCCGGACTCTGAAACGCCTCTATAATACTGGACGGTTCTTTGTCGGCCAATATCGTGGTGAAAAGTTTTGGCTTAAAAATTCTATTTTTTGAGCGAGTACACATTGGGTGGCGGTTAACAGGAGATACCTGTGCACTAGCAACTGGTACATTTGAAGCTGATAAGGGAGCCCCAGGAATTAACTCCTCTGAAGAGAAACCGAGAACAAAATGCGGACTATGCAAGGGCAGTGTAGACTCGGCTTCAGGATGGTCTGTAGGGGACTCAAACCTATTAGACCCAATGTGAGCAGGAGAGTCAACATTAGGATGAGGGTCAACAACGTGAGCAGGAGAGTCAACATTGAGATGAGAATCAACTATCGGTAAGGAAGATTGTTGATGACAGAATCGATCCTGAGGTATCACTGTTGACCGAGGAAACCCATGTTGAAATGGAAACCGTGTCTCATCAAATGAGACATGTCTTGACACAAAAACTTTACCATCAACAGCCAGACATTTGTAGCCCTTACGATTAGAACACACTCCAAGAAATACACACTGTTGAGAATGGAACTGAAGTTTATGCTGCTGAAAAACTCTCAAGTGTGGATAGCAGGCACTCCCAAACACTTTAAGTTGAGAACAATCAGGTTGAGTTTTGTACAGCCTCTCATATGGAGTTTGTCGTTGTAACAAGGGAGTTGGTAATCTGTTGATAAGATGCACAGCATGAGAAAAGGCCGATGACCAATGTTCTAAAGGCATGGATGCTCGAGCGAGTAGTGTGAGCCCCATTTCAACTACATGGCGATGTTTCCGTTCAACAACCCCGTTCTGCTCCGAAGTGTAGAGACATGTGATGCGATGTTGAATTCCCAGTTGAGAGAAAGCTTTTGACAGTGAGCGATATTCACCTCCCCAATCGGTCTGTACCATTTTAATAGATACTCCAAATTGAACTTGCACCATATTGTGAAAATTAAGAAAGCAATGAAACACATCCGATTTTGATTTAAGAAAATATAGCCATGTATATCTGCTATACATATCTACAAATGAAACATAGTAGGAAAAACCATTGGAAGACACTTGAGAAGGTCCCCACACATCAGATGTGACTAACTCAAATGGAGATGTGTATACAGTTTGTGAACTCTTGAAGGGCAGCTTGTGAGACTTGCCAAGCTTACAAGAACTACATAGAACCTGCAAATTGTCACATTTGAACAAAACACCACACGACTTCAGGACACAAGCAAGAGTAGCAGAACATGGATGGCCAAGCCGGTCGTGCCAAAGTGAAACAGAAACAGAAGGCTGCACATTGTAAAGAAGAGAAGAGCCAGAACTTCGAGGAGAAGAATCCATTTTGGAAGTGGGTCTAGAAAAGTCAAACCGATATAGACCATCATGCATGCGGCCCTCCAGAAGAATCCTCCCTGTCCGAATGTCCTTCACAAAACACAAAAGAGGATGAAATTCAAAATAAACCGCATTATCACGAGCAAATTGCGCTACTGAGATCAAATTTTTACATACAGTTGGAACATGTAGAACATTTCGGAGGTGTAACAAACTTGAACCAGTCACCAATGTGGAATGGCCTACATTAGAAATGGAAACAGACTCACCATTACCCATGGAGACTTTATTGGTACCTGTGTAAGTAGAAGTGTTCTGAAGTCCTGCCATGGTTGGTGTAACATGGTTAGTGGCCCCAGAATCGGGGTACCACGTTTGAGTACTTCCAGAGGATGACGAATGCGAGTTACAGCAATTTTGTGATGAACAACATGACAAAGATGCATCACCGCAACTATGATAGTTGACTGAGACAGAAGAATCCGAACTAGGACCGGAATAATCTTCATTAAACCGATGATAACACGTCTGCACCAGATGTCCTATCTTTCCACATAATTGACACTGGGGTTTTGAGCGAGACCACCCTCGACCTGAGCCACAAGTGCGTCCACGAGACCACCCACGACCCCTTTGTCCACGACTAGTACCATTTCGAGAGTTAGCAGAATTATCATACTGCAAACTAGATACTACATTAGCTTGCAAAGGTGCATCAGTTAACAAAGCCAACTGCCGTGCTTCAAAATCAAGAAGCATTTCAGTAACCATCTCCAAGCTCACAGGTGTGGCAGAAGCAAAAATACGAATAGACTCAAACTCAATAGGGAGACCAGCCACGATCACACTAACCTGTTCTTGATCAGAAACAAAACTCCCAGCCGCTGTCAAACTGTCACTTAGACTTTTGACTTTGGAAAGATAATCTTTAACAGAAAGATCTGCTTTCTTGATCGAATACAACGCATGTCTGACGCTGGAAAGTTTGGCACTCGATTTGGCACCAAGGCGTTTGTCAACAACCATCCAAATTTCAGAACTGGTCTTAGCTGCTGTTAAATGAACTAAAACTTCATCAGAGATTGTGGACAAAAGCCAGGAAGCAAGAAACTTATCCTGCTTGTTATGAACCATAAATGCTGAATTTGCTACCAGTTGGCCATTAGAATCGGTTATGAACGTCGGAGGAGGAAGTGTGGTGCCCAAGACAAAACCTTCAAGGCCATACCCTTCCAAGATTAACATCAACTGATGTTTCCACAAAAGAAAACTCTTTTCAGTAAGTTTAATTGTATCATGTTTGGAGAAGTAATGAACTCCAGATGACAGAAGACCTCCAGAATCTGATGGATGTACTGCAGCACCAGAATTGCTGGAATGTTGAGGAGTGTCAGAACCATCGGTGGCCATGAACAACAGCAAGAAGAGAAAGAACGAGAGAGAAGAGAAGAAAAAAAAACTTTAGACCATGGCTCTTGATACCATGTTAAGATTTGGAAAATACGTACTGATTCTTATTGATTTTCTCATATCATAAGCATACTTACAACTGGGTATTTAATACACAAATTTATTAACTGCTAACCATAACAGCTAACTGATACTAACTGATACTAACTGACTAACTGCTTTGAACTAACTGATTCTTATCCTTAACACAGCTGAAGTTTATGCTGCTGTTTTGTTTAGTTTTGTTTAGTTTTGTTACTTCAATTGATGTTTTGTAACTTAGTTGGATTAAAACTAAGTTGTTAATGTACTTGTTGTAATTAGTTGAAGTTTGAGCTGATAAATCAGCTTTACCATGTGTGCAAGTCATGTTTTTAACAAGTTACAATGTTATTAGTGGGGTTAGGTGATGTTTAGGTGATTTCTCATTTTGACTAGCTGAAAAGCTTGGTATATGTAATGGCCTAGTGCCTTCATTCATTGTTAATGAAATTATCAGAATTCTTCTTCATTTTTCTGGTTTTTACTCAAACATTTTGTCCAAAAGCCTTAGCAGCTGATTCTGTCTGTTTGCTCAGCAAGTTTCGAGCCTTCAAGCTCAAGTTTCTATCAAATTTCTTCAAACTGTTTTCTTAGTTCCAACAGTATTGGAAGATAAGATTAGTGGATTGCCAGATGATATGCTTGTAATAATTTTATCACTGCTGACATTGAAAGAATCAATTGCCACCAGCATCATCTCTCGAAGATGGCAATATTTATGGAGATCCCTCTATAACCTCAACTTTAGATATTAAGAAATCTTACATCGTAATGATTCTTACACGGGATATAATTGGGATCGTAAAATATATGGAGCTGATTACACGCATACATATATACAAGTGGTTAACCAAGTGTTGAGGCTTCATAAAGGTCTAAAACTGCATGAGTTTGGCATTCATTATCCATTAGATGCAAGCTCTGGTTGTCATATTGATCTTTGGGTTGCTTTTGCAATCACATTTAGGGTTTCTAAGCTTGAATTAAACTTCTCACCGTGTCCAGTCTCATATTGGGCATTCGACACCAAGAACTACTCTATCCCACTTACCCTCTTCGATAGATCGAGGGGGATTGAGCCTTATTTGGTACAATTGGATCGTGTTTTATCCATTCGTACACCGCTTTTGAATGATCGTTTCGAGTGTCTTAAAGAGCTCTTCTTGAAATCCGTAGAACTTACGAACCAACAGTTTGAAACCATTTTATCTAGCTGCACATCTCTTGAGTGCTTACGTTTGCTTGACAGCCCTGGGCTAGAGAATATAAAGCATACAGTTCCTCACATGAAGTTGAATTGCTTGGAGATATACCATTGTTCTGGTTTGAAGAATATTGGAATCTTTGCTCCAAATCTTGTTTCCTTTAAGTATTTAGGGCCTAGGACTTATACTTTGGTTAAGGATGCTAAACAGCTCATTAATGTTTGCATGTCTCCTTCTTGGAGATATGGGGAATACCTAATTACAAATTCTTTGGATTTACCTTATAGCAAAGCAAAGATTTTGGTTTTGACCTATTTGCTGCTTACTTTCCCCAGTTGGTATTTGATGATGGATGTTAAGTCTTATAAGGTGAGTGGAAAGCATCTCCAAAGACGTTGTAGTTTTCTCTTTAATTTCTCTCTCTTATATTTGGTTTAATTTTACAGGTACAAAAAGTATTTAAAAAGGTCCCTTTACTTTGCAATTTAAAACATCATTGAGCACTGGGAATTCTTCCCTTGATCTCTATGGGATTCTACATTGCTACAAAATGGTTAGTTGCTTTGTCAAGGCATCACCATTCTTGCATCGGCTCGAGTTACATGTAAGTACTCTTGTTCAATCGAACATAAACTTTATCGAGAGACACGTATCTGTATCTAACAATTACTTTCGAAAATCCAAATAACAGTTTGAGCTACCTGTCGATAAAAACCAAGCATGAGAACAATTTCTATATCTCCACACCGATATCTAAAGCAGGTTTCGGTTTCTGGTTTTTTTGGCAATAAGATCGTTGTGGATTTCATCATGGCTGTTTTCGATTTTGCCATTGAACTCGAAAAGATTGAGATAACAGCAGTTTATTTAGGTGATCTTAGCAACTGCTTTAACTCGTTTAGACATTCGGAGATTGATCTTAATCTTGTCAGGGAAAGTATTCAACAGCTCCATGAAAGAATGCCTGCAAAAGTTCAGTTGTATTTTCTTGATGATCTTTGATGGTTATTTGATTTTACCCTATTTGGAGTGTGGTTTTCACTTGTTGATGGCATTTAATCCTACACATTAAAATTGATAATTTTATGTTACATTTTACTTTTTTCTGTCGATTTTAGTATGAAATGTGAGTATACGCTTGATGTAAGTATGCTCAATTCTATATTATTATATATTTTAACAATTTACCGCAATTTGTAGTTGAATATGCATCAAATATAGATGCAAACATGATAAAATAGAATCCCCATCTAGTATTCTATCTATATTAATTTATATCTAAGATTTTGACAAATTTATCAGTTTGTGTAGTATTTGTATTTGATAAAATAAGTTTTTAATTAAATAAATTTAATTTGAACTATCATGTAGGGTATTCAAGTTGGCTTTTAAAATCTATTGAGATTGTCACGTAGAACCGCTGTTAGGGAGGTAACGGAGTTTAACGGGGGAGTGACCACTTCATAACAAAAAGATAATGTAAGTGACTAAAATGTAACATTTTAAATGTAAGTGACTAAAATGTAATTTGAAGTAAACAAAAGTGATTTTTTATAATTTACCCTAAAAAATACAACACTAAGAATTCAAAAAAAATCATACAAATTAAAAAAATGGAGTACAAAATAATTAGAGTCAAATCGATAAAAGATTTAAACATTAAAAGCTGAATATATCATTGCCAAAATAAATCAATTGAAATTTAATATTTTCAGTAGTTTATTTTTCAAACACATTTGATAATATATAATATATAGGAAATAAACTTATTTTAAAATGATCCTAAAATATATAATAATTAGGCGCGAATAAAATATTGTTATATAATTAGTTTTAAAAGCATACAAAGGTTATTGTACACTCAATCATATATTATCTTTAATTTAATTTAACTTTAATTAAATTATTTTAAAATAATTAAAAAATTAATAAAATGTTAAAATAAAATTACTTCTTAACCCTCTTACGATTTTAGTTTTTTGTTCTTCTCCACCGTCTCTCCATTTCTTTCACCTTCGAAGATGGCTTCATCTAATTGGAAAATTTTAGGATCCATCTCTTTGAAAGCTTCTTGAATTATTATTGTAAAAATGTACGCAAAATCTGTTCTTGAAGAAAGAATACAAAACCTTAACATTAATGTTTAACGATATAGAAGAGGAGGATCGTTTTAAGTGCTTGCATAATAACAATACATAAATTGATAGTTCATGTGTTACATAGGATATTTTTAAAATACAGATACTACGTTGAACATTTTATGAAAGTACTTATACCGGATAATACACAAATTGATAGTTTAAGTATCATATCTGACATTTTCAAAGTATATCTACCACATCTACATGGCAATCAACATGTATGTCAAGTTAATTGATGTTAAATTTTTCATTCATTTTGAGATGATATGACAAATAGTGTAAATTTAAGGGTTAAAAGAAACGAAAAATTAAATAGAAAGCTAAAATAACCTTTCTTTTTTTTTTTTATAAAATTGGAGAGCTGAATAAGTTCTTTTTTTTTTGCTCAATCGAATTATTACACATTTTAAGCATTTGAAAATAATGTTACAATCTGCAAAATGCAACAATCCCCCACAAAAGTGTCTTCTAAGTACAAAATACCAAAATCTCAACCTGATAACATCATAATTTCATACCACTAAACCCCCAAAACCCCCCTGTTATCCTGCCCTCTAAAAAAATTGTGCAAGCAACCAAAACATAAGCCCCATATAACCAAGAATCCTTTAGTAACAGCTAACTAATTCTTCAGAAGAAACACAACATCATTCAAGATATATTCACCACCATGTCTTAAACATTCCAGGCCTTTTTATTCTAGTTAACGCAAGAGCATAAGCCATATCATTTCCATGCTTTTCAGCTTTCGAGAAAGAAACATTACCTATTCTAACCATTCTGTTTTTGATATCCTTGAAGATAGATTGCAGCAACCACGGTCTCAATCTTTTGTTCTCAAACCAACTAAACACCTCATTTGAGCCAATCTCAATGATTAGAGAGCTTTTACCTTTCCACCCCATTGCTAAATACATATCCAAAGCAATGATCGCTCAAACCTCGGCTTAATGTAGTCTTTTGTTGCAACTGGACCCGAAAATAATGCCCTTGCCACCCTATCCGAGTCTTTTAACACCCCTCCACACCCGGCTTCATCCTCGTTCGCCACTCCACTTACATTAAATTTTACCCAACCATACCTCGGAGGACACCAAAACATGCCACCCATCCCAGATTTTTTTAAATCACACCAGCTTCTAAACGGGTAAATCCACCATGATCTCTCTTGCACTCTTAATTCTTCTTGAACAGACCTAACCCACATCAATGCCCGCATCTTGGAGTGAAATAACAAACTGTTCGTTGTAGACCACTTCCTTTCAAACACCAACTTGTTCCTTGCCAGCCACACGGACCAGCATGCCGCTGTCATCGATATCAGCCATTGGCTTTTACACACACCTATAAACTTTATATTATTACATAAAGAGGAAAAAATCTAAGAACCCATCAACTGGATTCCAATCAACATCCCACCACTCGCAAATTTTTCTCTAAAACCCTTTAATGAATTTGCATTGAAAAAAAAGATGCTCTATTTTCTCCAGTTCTCTATTGCACCAAGGGCAGCCTCCCTCCGATTGATAAATCTGCACACCTCTTCTAATCAGGAACTCGTTAGTACGTAGCCTATCTATTGAAATCATCCAGAGGAAGCTTCTCACTCTAGGAGGCACCTTTAACTTCCAAATTTTAACAAAGGCGAAACTAATGTCATCCACTCCTTCTTTGATCAATAATTCTATTAATTTCTTCACCGAGTACACCTCCTTATTATCATGTATCCATATTAATCGATCCTCCTCTTCTGGCACCAACACCTTACTACTAACTACTTCCCTTAAAAGATTGAGCATATCTAATTCCCTATCCAATAATGGTCGTATAAAGAAATCAACCCAATTAACCTCGTTAAACCGGTTCGAGTTCGTAAGTTTTTCACCAACCCTTTCTTGTTATTGACTAAACGAAACAGCCTTGGAAATTCCACTCTCAGAGCCCGTACTTCACACTAAATATCCTTCCAGAACATTATCGTATTACCATTCTTAATCAGCCAACGAAAAGATTCTTTCCCCATCCATTTAGCCACTTTTGAGTCTTTAGCGTTCTCCACGATACCCCTCCAAACCACCGACATATCTTTTGTGTTGCTCGTTTTAGTTCGCCATTGTTGCGCAAGGGATCCGTACTTCGCAATTATAATTTTTCTCCACAAAGCTTCTCTTTCCACTGCGAATCTCCAACTTTATTTGGCCATGAGTGACTTGTTTTTTACCCTGATATCCACCACTCCCGCACCCCCTTATCCTTTGGCAAACAAATCTGTTTCCACTTTACCTTCGCCATTTTCCTTCGTCCACCAACATTTCCCCACAAAAAATTCCTTCTAATATTTTTGTCAATTTTATTAATCACAGCTACAGGCGCTTGAAAAATTGACATGCAGTAGATAGGCAAAGAGGATAACACTGCGTTAATGAGCACAATTCTCCCTGTCCAAGAGAGTGAATGACACTTCCAGCCCGATAGTTTCCTCTCAACTCTTTCCACGATTTCATTCCAAGAAGAAATCTTCCTTGGATCAGCTCCTAAAGGAATTCCCAAGTAATTGAACGACAATTCCCCTATCTTACACTTACAAACAGCAGCCATTCTATACATAAACTCCTCTTCGATGCCAAACCCCACAATGCATGACTTACGGAAGTTAATACTTAACCCAAAGAAAATTTCAAAGCAGCGGAGAATATACTTAGTATTCCTCACCACTTCCTCATCCGCCCTCAAAAATAAAAAGGTATCATCCGCGAATTGTAGATGTGTGACTGACCGACTAGGTATAACATCTTTTTATCCCCTTAATGATCCCCATCTCCTCAGCTTTATCCATCATCAAGAGCAGTACTTCCGCCACTAGAATAAATAAGAATGGTGATAATGGGTCCCCTTGTCAGTGACCTCTGTAGACTCTAAACTCATTTGTGATCGTACCGTTAATAAGCACTGCTGCTCTCACTGTTGACACACACTCCAACATCCAACCAATCCACCTCTTTCCAAAACCCATCTTCAACAATACAAGCTCCAAAAAATCCTAGCGCACACAATCGTAAGCTTTAGAGAAATCCAGTTTAAAAATCATATATCCCCCCGCACTTACCTTCTTCTTAACCGAATGTATTATCTCATTTGTGATTAATATTCCATCGAATATTTGTCTTCCTCGAATAAATTCACATTGTGTATCACTGACCACGGCCCCAATAACTTCACATAATCTTCTCGATAGAACCTTTGCCACTATTTTGTACAATGAACTCACCAAATAGATTGGTCTGAATTCGGAAATGTCATTCGGATTTTCATTCTTGGGTATGAGTGCTATGAAAGATGAATTAATGCTTCTCACCAACTTTCCGGTTTTATAAAATTCCGCAATCATTTCTAACAAATCCTTTTGTACAACTCCCAACATTTTCTAAAAAAGCATAGAGTAAATCCATCCGGACCCAGAGCTTTGTTCTCATCACAACTCCACACCGCTTCCTTAATTTCCTCCATAGACAAAGGCACCTCAAGTTTCAAAGCTTCTGCTTCTTTTAACCTGTTGAATTTCAATACCATATCCATTTTCCATTTCCTCGAAGGGCAGCTAAAGTCCTCGAAGGGCAGCTAAAGTGGTCTCTAAAAAAATTGAACATCTTCTCTTTCAGCTCCTTAGGTTCACTATACGAAGAATTTCCCATTTTCATCCCATGCACAATTTTCCTCTTCGCTTTAATCTTTACCGCTCTATGGAAAAATGCTGTGTTAGAGTCTCCGTCTTTCAACCATATCATTCTTGATTTTTGCCTCCAAACCGATTCCTTAAATTTAATCATTTCGCCAAGTTCTAGATTCAAACTTCTCATCTCCTCCATTTCCAACTCAGTTAACTCGCGATCATCGCTTTCATCATCCAGAATCTTAATCCTCTCTTCAATCTCATTTATTCTTTTTTCCAATTCATTTCCTGCATCACCATTCCATTTCCTAAGGGCTCCTTTTAACTTCCTCAATTTTCTCGATATTCTACCATTCGTGCTGTCCATTTCATTCCATTCTTTTTTAATTAAACTCGGACACTCCTTGCTAAGCCACGCATTTATAAACTTAAAAGGTTTCGAACCCCAATCCACTGCTCCGTTAGTTAACAAAATTGGAATATGATCCGATTCTGATCTTTTTAGTCCCTGCTGTTGAAGATCTTCAAAATGTTCTAACCATTCTTCATCATGTCAATAATTTACTATAATATATTAAACACAAATTTACTCAAAATTAAAATATTAAAATATTTTAAGCGTGAAATACATTTCAAATATAAAAAAATTCCATTAACTAATAAATCACTAAAGAACTATATCCAATTTCTACATTCCTAGAATAGCAAAGATTTAAAGCCATCATATTTGTATATTTGTTGGGTATTTCCAGCTCTATCGACAACCAAGTTATACTTCACAACCATGAACCCATTTCCTTTATGCAAATTCCTCACTTTATCTTTGAACCCCAAATATGCATTGTAAAAGGTTAAAATAAAATAATCAAAGACCATCATCAAGAATGTATAATTGAGCTTTTGCAGGCATTCTTCCATGCAGCTGCTCAATGCTTTTTCTAACAAGAAAATCATCATCTGGTTTTAACGAGATAGTGCACTTGGAAGGGTCACCTAAATAAGCTGTTGAAATCTCAATCTTTTCGAGTTCAATGGCAAAGTCGAAAACAACCATGATCAAGTCCACAACCAGCTTATTGCCAGAAAAACCAGAAACCAAGACCTCCTTCAAATAGTTGTGTGGAGATACAGCGATTCTTCTCAGTTCTGGATCTTGTAGAGGATATAGTTCAAACTGTCGCACAGATTTTAAAAAATAAATATAAGATACAAATACATTTCGTGTATAATTAAGTTCAAAGAAATAAGAGTACTTACATGTAACTCTAGGCGATGCAAGAACGGTGATACCTTAACAAAGGATGCAACCATTTCATAGCAACCTAAAATCCCGAAGGGACCATCGGCAAAATTTAAACTTGACAATGATAGATGCCTTAGATTGTAGAGCAAAGGGCCATTGTCTAATACTTTTGTTCTCTGTAAATAACCAAAACCAGTTATAAGAGAGAAAAAAAAAAGACTTCCTGACAAAATGAAAATGTCAAATCCTATAGAAGGTCCTTGTATTATACATATTTGACAGAGTAAGTCCCTCTTCTGTAATTTGATCAGTCTCAAAACATGTATTTTCAATCAATTCTGTCAAATTATTTGTCCAATACTTACATGGCATGACCCAAAAGAACTTAATTTAGACATTTTTCCACTTACCCCAAAAGAACTAGCATCCATCACCAAATGCTCTATTTGAGGAAGGTATGCAGCAAATTGGCCAAAAACAAAATCTCCCCTTTGCATATTGGGCAAACCCAAAGAATTTGTTCTAGAAAACTCCCAAGTTTCCCAATTGGAACGCATGCATGCATGAACAAGCTGTTTAGCATCCTTTACACTAATGTTTATCTTAGGCCCTAAATACTTGAATGAAACAAGATTTGGAGCAAATATTTCCAATTTCTTCAACTGAAAACATCTATACATCTCCAAGGATTTCAACTTCATGTGAGGAACAGCATGCTTCACATTCACTAGCCTGCTACTGTAAAGCACATGTAGGAACTCAAGAAATGTGCAGCTTGATAAAATGGTTTCAAACTGTTCATCCGTAAGATCTACAGATTTCAAGATGAGCTCTCTAAGACACTCGAAACCATTATCAACATTCAAAGGCGGTGTACAAACGGAGAAAACACGATCCAATTGTACCAAATAAGGCTCAATCCTCTTCGTTTTATCGAAGAAATAGAGCGGAAAGGAGTAATTCTTGAATGAACATACCCAAATTGGGACTTGATTGGTCGAAAAGTTCAATTCAAGCTTGGAAACCTTAAATGCAATTGCAAAAGCAACCCAAATATCAATAAGATCACCACGGCTTGCATCTAATGGATAATGAATGCCAAACTCATGCAGTTTTGGAGCTTTGTGAGATCTAAGCACTTGATTAACCACTTGCATGAATCTTTCCATGTAATCAGCTTCATATATTTTACATCCCCATTCATTATCTGTGTCATCGTCATTGCGATGCAAGATTTCTTCATATCTAAAGTTGAGCGTGTGGAGCGATGTCCATAAATATCGCCATCTTGGAGAGAGGATGCTGGTGGCAACTGCTTGTTTCAATGTCAAGAGTGATAAAATGGTTAACAGGATATCATCTGGCAATGCACTAATCTTATCTTCCAATGCCATTCTTTTACAGCCCTGATTATTCATACCCGATTATAAATATAAGTAGAAAATATTACTAGATTACAAAAAAATAAAAAAAAACTAGAGAGTACTGGTAGCAGACATGAAAATCAAATACACAATTGCAAAATTAAAACTTGAAATTCAAATTAAAATTGTTGAGAAATAAATACCGGATTAGCGACTGCAAGTAGTTTTAAACAATTGAAAGTTTAGTCGAAGAAATTTGCTCTTTCAACCCTGAAGCAAACCCTTATAGAAGCAAACTCTTTCTAAGTTGTATGACTGACCGATTTAATTTCACATTATTTACACTATTAAATAGTAAAAATATTTTATAGGATAAATTACACTTAAGATGACTCTAAAAAAGGGTTTTTTCTTAATTTGGTCGCCCTAAATTCTTTTCTCAATTTAATTACTGTAATTAAGATAATTGTTTGAATTAGTCACGGCTGTTAAAAATTTTATTAATCCACCAACAGATTGTATATTATCCAATTGAATTATGACATGTGGCACTTTTTTTTTATTTTACTTTTGACTAAAGTTTAGAAAGCTCTTTTAATTTTGTCACTTTAAAAAGATTGATTAAACCGGTCACTCATTGTTAATTGGTAACAAAGAGACTAACAGTGCATTTTTATGAATTGTTTTGAGGTGACCAAAATAGAAACCAACTCTGTTTAGAGTGACTAACAAGTAGTTGATCCTAATTTTAGAGTGACTAATGTGGAAATACACACTCAACATTCTATTACCATTTGACGATGGAGTGACTAATTTGATCCACTTTTTTTTTTGGATGACCAAATTAACAAAAGAAAATTTAAAGTAACCAAAATAGAAACAACCCCTATTTAGAGTGACTAATGGGTAGTTTACCTAATAATTTACTATTAATTAAATGTTTATAATATATTTTTGTAAGTCTTTATTATTAAAATAATAGAGAATAATAGTATGAAACTGTGATTTCACGTCATCCCTATCCCTTTTCAATAAAAGATATGATTTGTCATTTTCTAATCACAGCTTTCATACAATCCTTTCTTTAACATGATATTGCAATTTATTATCATACAAAATAATAAATAATATTCATTATATTACATTTTAGATTCATATTTCTAAACTTCACTTATGAAGTAAAAATTTTTAGAGATAATATATCAAATAATTTACAAAATTACTGAAGAATACAATATTAAAATATTTTAAAGAGCCAAAGACATTTCAAAATAAAGATTTTATTTTCCATTAACTAATACATCTTCTAATATTGCAACTCAAGAATCAAAGTACTCAAATGACTAATTTCCATTAATAAATTACATAAGATGCTAATTAAGGACCATAATCCAAATGATGTTTTGCTCTTCTACTGCAAGTATATCCAATTTCATCATAAAGAATGGTGAAATTTGAGCTGCTTACATTCCTATAATAGCAAGATTTAAAGCCATCATATTTGTATATTTGTTGGGTATTTCCAACTCCATTGACAACCAAGTGATCCTTCACAACCATGAACCCATTTCCTTTCTGCCAATTCCTCACTTTATCTTTAAACTTCTTTTCATTGAACCCCAATGTGACATTAGCTACAGTCAATGAAGTTCCATTTCCTTGATTTATATAGTCAGAGTATATGTTGAAAACAAACCTCTTCAATGATTTCTTTGGTTTGAGATTGAAGCCTGGCATCTTTGAATGAACCCTGTCATCAAAATGGATCTTCTGGTTCACAATGTGCAGATTTCCATCCTTGGCCATCACCATGGAGTTTCTATAACTTAAATCTTGGGTTGATTTTGTTGTGATTGTCCCATAACTTGATTTGATCCAACCAGTTGAGGATATGGACCTGGTTGCTTTTGTAACAAATGTTCCATTTAAACCCTCAACATCTATCACAGAAGAAACACTTAAAGGAGCAATGCTATGGTGCAAAAGCTTCCCTTTAGTCTTTGAGCTCTTACAATCTAACCATGGGTGCAAATTCGCATCAATATACCACACATTCAAGGCATTTGTGACACTAAAACTTAATTTGTGGGATTTCCCATCTAACAATTTCCCCAAAAATGGGGTAATTTCAACGTCATAGTAGGGAGATCAAATGAACCAATGGCACTAATGGGTCTCCACAACTGAGGAATAATTCCACACCTGTGTAAACCACAGTAAAAGGCCAAATAGCACCAACAAGTTCACCATCCAAAGTAACCAAAACTTCCCTAAATGGTCCATTTCCAGGCAAAGTTGTAAGATTATTAGCAATAATATACTCACTTGGAGGATTTCCATACCAAAACTCGTCATTCTCATGAAAAGACACATAGACCTCTAACACAGCCTGATAAACATTCTGAGGAATTTCAAATTCCTTCACTTTAATATCAGTAGAATTCTCTATCTTATACCACAATCCATCATTCAATGGCAAATCCTTGGAAAAGGGCATGATTAAATCAGCCTTAGAACCAATCCCAGACCCTAAATTTACTTTTTCTACTGCAGGGTAAAAATAAAGAGATACATTGACATGGTAAACACCAGTATAAGTTTGGTCAACAAGATTTCCCATATAAACAGCTAAAGTTTGAGTCTTGTTCATCAAAAGCAATGAGGAATATTGTGTTACATCCTTTTTGCCACTCCAAACAATCCCAGTAGCTTTAGGCTCAGCTGTGCAGCTCCTTGAAGCTCCACTCCTGATAACCAAACTCCAAAGATCCGATCAAATTGCCTTCCTTTGCATGTTGCATTCCATTCTAGTACGATCTTGGAAAATTCTTGAAATGGGCAATTAGATGGGAAGGCGTAGTTTGCAAAAACAGGAGGCTTACCATAGGTGTATCCAAAGTCATGTTGTAAAACAGTGAGGGAACATGGCTTTGTGTTGGGAACATTGATGGGTTTGGTGACTTCAAAAAACAGAGTTGGTGGAATGGTATCATTGGTTGATGATGGTTGGGAGAAAAGGGTTGATTTGAGGAAGGTTTTGGATTGATGGAGATTGGCTTGGCTAAAGAGAGGGTAGAGAAATAATTGGAGAAGAAAGAAGAGCAAAGGGAAGAAAAAAGAAGCCATGGATAGTTGCTGATAGGAGGAAGAAACTATTGGTTTGAAGGGTTTTGAAGTTAAAAACCAATGTTATGACTGAAGGATTTTGAAGGAAAAAAGGGGAAATTAAGCTGACAAAGAAACAAATCTGGGTCTAGCAGAAAGTGCAGCAATAAGATGAAATTACAGGGTGGCAGATGTTTGTTCAAATGGTAAAATATATTATTCCTTGTATATATAAAATTAGCATGATTAATTCAATATATTAATGGTAATATCTTATATCACTAAACATTTTTTAATACTTCAAATAATTTCCAAAAAGTAATGTATAAAAATAGTTACCGTATAATGAGTTAAATTATATTTTTTTCTCTATATATTATAACGTGTTAATATCCAACACTTACTACTGTGAGCATATTTTACTTGAGCCTTTTTAAAGGGAAAAAAAGTTTAAAAGTTAAGTCATTACCTAGTGCTAGAGTTGTCTATGGTTTGGCCGGAAGGCCTGGCTGAAAAATGAATGAGTTTGGATAAAAATATATGTCCGAAAAATATGCTAGCTTGGACAGAAATACAAGGCTTATCTAAAAAATGGACCAGCCTTGGGTAAGATTTTTTGTCCCGACCCAACATTAATTTTCAATTAAAAAATCCTGCTTTTTTTTGTTTGTTATTTTTCTATGTTTTGATGTTGTTTTCTTATTTTTTTACCACTGTTTTGTTATCATTCTACTATTATGTTGTTATTATTTTGTTGTTAATGTTTGGATTTATATAACACTTGTTTTATTGTTAATTTTGCTACTATTTTAGAAGCATTTGCTTATTAAATTGCACCTATCTTAGTGTTATTTAAGTATAAATATTTTTTAATTTATTTTTAATTTGTTGAGAAATATTTAATTTAATATTTTAGTGTATTTGGTTATTATATATTTAATTTTTTATATAAAAAATAAAATTAGCAAAAATTAATACGATTCGATCTAGGCTAAGACTTTAGCATTTTTATCAAGATTGGACTTGAACAAAAATCTAAATCCATTTTTTAAGTCGAGCCTAGGCTTAACAATTGGACCTAAAATTTTATTAGAGCCCAATCTAAACCCGGCCCGCCCCAAGTAAAACTCTACTTGGTGCCATATAACCAATTGTTACTAGTGCCATCTAACACAACATTACTAGGCTTCAAATCGCAATGCGCTATTGGAATTGTCTGGCTATGATGAAGGTATTCTAGTGCATATGCGGCGTCGATCATTGTGATCAACCTTTGTAACATAACGAGAAAATAGTTGTGAGAATACAACCATTTCTCGAGACTTCCATCAGGCATGAACTCAAGTACCAAGGCCTTAAAATCAAGGTTACAACAACTACTGATGATTTTCACTAGATTTGGGTGGCTATGCTGCGCAAAACCTCACACTCGACCTCGAAGCTCTTAAATGCTCCTTCTAACTCTAAATTGAAAACTTCAATGGCAACATTCAATCCCTCTGAAAGAGTACCTTGATAAACCGACCCAAAACACCCCGCACCTAGTAAATTGCTTACACAAAATCCATTAGTGGCTTGACGAAGCTCTTGGTATGAAATTTGTCTCCAATTTGCTAAAGCGTTTGAATTCTGTCAACCCATAAGCATTGTAATTGGTAATGCATTTGAATCCAGATGGTACTAACTCGCTCATCCAGATGGTAATTTTGTCCATTAATCCATAGTAGCTTCGGCTTTGTCCATGATAATTTCCGCTTGACACGTGAAGCTTCGTAATTGATAAAAAATATTCTTCGTCTACATAACCATCTAATACCGAACAAGCTGGATTTTATCTGGTTTATTGCCCTGATGAGATGCATTCCTGGTGTAGTGACTGAGTTTGCAATGGAAATGTAGTCTCCCAAACAAAGAAAAGTTAGGCTCATGAAAGTTACCAGGATCAGGACCAGGAAGTGCAAAAGGGCCCAAATAGCATTTTTCATTCTTTTAAAATAGCAAATTATCTGTAGCACATAAATGCTTCCCATTGTAGTTGAATATCAAACAATTTGGTCCTTGCTGGTTTGTTGGAGAAACCTGAAATCCAAGTTTTGTTTATAAATTTTAATGATAGCCTTAAAACCTTGATCATTTAAGGAAGATTTAGGCTGACGTGCTCTTATCACATTCTTCCCATTATAATTTTTAATGGATTATATCTTTTTGTAGATTTCAAATGCATTATTTGTAATTTATGATTGGTGAGGAAAGATGGACTCCTCTTAGAAAAGTCTTCGAAGTGTTATTCTCAGATACGCCAATCTGATCCCTCAACAATAAAAGGTATTGTCCCTCAAGGAAGGATTTTATCTCCCGTGCTCTATCGAGAGCCGATGTACCGTGAGTGCTGCCTTGAGAGCTTAGTTCACAGAGTTAGGAATGCCTCAACTGCACGTGGACATAAGACCACCCATTAAGAGGTGGCGTGAGCGCCTTGCTTTTGGTGGAATTCAAACCCTTGACCTATGGAATACAGAGGTTTAAATCACATCAAGAATGAAATACTCATGTCGCCTCTTAATAGGTGGGCATACGTAAACGTACAACCGAGACGCTCCCGACTCTATAAACCAAACCCTTAAAACAGTAGCTCACATCTTAAGTACAATGCCTCTCATTGATGAGGGACCAAATCAATGTTCCGAAAACGACACTTCAAAATAATTTTTTTCCGAAAGAGCCGATACCCACAACGGGTAAGAGATTTTTGCCGCATTTTCCATTGAATTAATTGCTTTGGCTGATTGAAAACGGGGGAAATGGGGACCATGTTCCCCAATGATTTGGATAGAACTGCGTGTCAACATCATACCCTTGATTAGATTTATTTTTTTCTTTTCCGGAATCAATTTGTTTAAATATGTAATAAATTATTAAATATGTAAAATAATCTAAACCCTAAATAAGACATGTATTATTTGTATATCACGAGTTCAAAATTTCACTATTTTTGGTCAAAAGATGATTAAAAGAAAGCCAGTCTTCTTCAACTTTTTGTTTCATTAAAAGACAAAGCAAAGTGCATCTTTCCGAAAATTAATTGACAATTCATGTATTCATATTAATAAAGAAAGATTGAAAATAATGAAAATGGAAAGACATGGACTTGACAATAAAGCATGCCAACATGATCATGTCTAAGTTTTCACAAAGGGCAATGGTAAAAGTCCAACATATCCTAATTTTCATCAAAGGTTTGCTGGCCATTGGGAGAAACAGTACAATTGACTAGTCATTGTGGCATGTCTTCCAATGGCAAAAGCAACTCAAGACAAAGACATCAATCATACAATCATCATTTATCCTAATTTCTTTTCAATAATATTCATGTTCGACACTCCAAAAATTAAGATTTAAACAAAGAGAGAGAAGGGCTGAACAAGATGCTAAGAAATCACCATTGAAAAACTGACTATATATTTAGAGAAAAAAAAATATAAAATTAAATGAAGGCTAATAATAAGATTCATGCTCACCCTGATCCCTTTTGTTCCCTTTTTTCAGAGAGCAAAATATGGAATCAAAGTTCATACAGATTGCTTTATATGCAAGGTATTGTAACACAAAGTAAAAACAGGAAGGGAAAACAAAAGGAGTCAATTTTGGCCATCTATCTACTCAATAAGCTTAAAAAACTCACCTAGTCCTGGAACTGCCAAGAGTGAGTTCTAGGTCATCCGATCCGCAATCTTCATGAATCCTCTCTCCTTCCCACGGTTTCACGAGTCCTGTTGCATTGCTTCCAAATGCGAACTCGTCTGATATAACTTCAGACATTGGAACATCAGCCGTATGATCTGATCCTGCAGCTATTGCAGGAGAGCATGTTCCACTTTGCCCTGGAGTCCACATACGGGATCCTCCACCAGCTAAAACTTCCTCTTTGAATCCAAAGGGATTTGAGGAGACAAGGCTGAATGTGGGAGAAGTTGGCCCACTGAGAGGGATACGGAGCCCAGCAAACCACTCTGGGTCAGGAACGATCTGACGACCAGGGCTAGGTGGAGTTGAAGAGGGCAGGAAAGAGTGTTGTTGTGCACTCCAACCTGGACGGGCAGTCAGGTCCTCCCAATCAGTATTGGTTCGTGGAGTTCGCGCAGTTGGTGAGCTCAATGGAGGGGTGACAGGAGCACTGATGGAACCACTATGAATGTAGATATGAGGAAGCTTTGAAGACATCGGTGATGAGGAAGCAGATGAGAGATTTTTGAGCCATGGGATAAGAGAACTCCCATCACCGTTGGAATTAACCACATACGAAGAGGAAGCTGAACTTGGAAAGGAAGATGACATGGGGCTTGGGTGGTAAGATGAACTGGGGCTCGCTGTTGCTGATCCACCTACTATATCCATGCGCTCCAAAGGCTTACACCCCTGTGGAAATTAGATAGTTATCAGTGCCATAAAATGCAGATGCAACAGATCAAACACAATTACTGCAAGCCTAGTATGCTCAATTATGGAAATAAGTAATTTAAATAAATAGCAGCTCCAATAACTCATTCCAGCAATTGATAAGGAACACAATTTCTGTTCTGATGAATGTCATTTATTCCAACAAACTAGGCCATCGTTATTCACCCCCTTCAATTTTTCTTTATGATCTCAATAATCTGACATCTTAAATCATTTCAATAATGGATATCTTTAGTTGAATTCAGCTTAATACAGCATCATATAACACATTGTTATTCCATCTCTTCACTTATCAGACTCACAATATCTCCCCCAAAACCACCATGATAATGACCTAAATTTCTCACTTTAAACTGCAGTCCCAAAAATCACCCCCCTGATTCAAACTTCATTAGTAGGCCACACTTGTTAACTATATATATAGCCTTTGCTTAGTTGAGTACTCAAGCTAGAAACATTAAAACAAGCTAAAACCTAAAAAGTGGTTATAAATTGGCTAAGAGGTAGCAATAAATACCTATGTTACTTGGATTTAAGGGTGCATGTGAGATACATATATGTGCCCTATCTGCATATATTCAAAATTTTTTCCTGAATATTTCATATATTTAGAGGATTATACTCGTGTTTCTATTTCTGAATATCCATAGAACATAGGTTTTAAACACAATTATTCAGGAAAAATAATGAGTTCAAGTAATATAAATAAATATAATCAATCAACCAAAACAGGAAAAAGGTGGCTGGACCACCTTGCCAGCTAAATCACGTGTAAAAGTGTAGCAAAGCACGTGAGTGCCTATATATCTTTTCCCTTTCCCTCTGGTCATAATGTGGTTCAAGTCAAGATCTGATCTCAAAGAAAATTTGATAATTCATAGTAAAAAGATAGCAACTAATTTCAACCAGAAACACACTGTAAACTTTATCATAAAAAACAACCTAAAATCTTCCTACTGTTGCTACAGATCCACTAAATTGACCCATAAAACCATTAATGGATGTAATATGTTAGCAGTCCAGTCAATTTTGTTATCTTGAATCATAAATGAACAACCAAAAAAAGGTGAAAATGACCTTTCTAGTGACTCAAAGTTACCCCTACAACTCTAATAATTGAACTCTAGTCCTCGAAAATGAAAAGAAATACCAAAAAGAAAAAGAAAAAAAAAACATCATGAATGACTAAAGATTAAAGTTGTCGCTAAAGTGGGAAGCTATGCAAAATCTTGAAAATGGACATGGTTACCTAGCAATTGAAAAAAATCAGACCTCATTATAAAAATTCAGATGATGCCAAAGCTTCCACATAAATCATCATTTTGAAAAGGCAGTTGGGTCTTTTTCTAAAGATCTATGCCTATTCGCACTAGTGTTCGATTAACACGAATGTTATCCGAGCTTAAAAGGAATACCAAATACGGGTATATGAAATGTCCAAACAATTATTTTTTTTAAAAAATAATCATATAACACAAATTAACATATCTTCAACTAAACAGGAAAATTACACCAACATTCAACAAATCTTCAGTTTAAATTCCAAAGATGTGTGATTCTTAATCTAATTTTGCAGACACTAAAAAAGGAATCTTTCTTTGGTGCTTCACGGTTAACGCGTTGGATAAAGTGAGGAGCAAAAACAACATGATAATAATAATTAAAAAGAGGGCTGACCAGATCAAACGTACGATTGATGAAGACTAAATGACACATGATCAGATGGTTCAGATCTAACGTACAACAACACATACTCTATTACCTCAGAGAATAAGGGTAAAACCAATTAAAAGCAGTGAAAGGAATCTAAAACACGAACTGACGCTGCTAACGTGCGCCGGTACGAGCTGTGCATGTTAGCACGAGATCTTGTTGTTGGTCGGATTTCAAAATTCGCTCGCCGGAATTGGCGTATACTAGCTCAACGGGGACACTTCCGAAGACTAACATGCACCGCAAAAGGCGGCACAATTTAGAAAACAGACCACGATTTTGTTGGTTGTGACGATTATTTAGTATAATAACTACACTTGCAATAATTAAGATCTTCATCCTGCTAAATATACCGGAGAAAATCAATTTTCCAGTTGCTTCGGATCTTTAAAAAAAAAAAATTGAACATGAAATGAAAGCAACTCTAAATGCATGACTTAAGTGAACTTTCTTTATCCAACAAAGAATTAACACTTCCATCTCCATCATTTTCATTATTTTTTACTCAGAATCAACGAAAAGAAAAAAAAAAGAAAAAGGTTAAGGTGAGGATAGTAATTACCTTACGATAAGTAGTGCCATCGGGTTCAACAGTCCAACCAGCCTCATTACAAAGAGCTTTGAGAACTTCATTGTTATCGCAGTGTTTTGGAAGCTTGTAGTTACCGTACATCCGAAGTCCAGCGAAGATCTTCGCAGCAATAGCTCTCCTCCGCCGTTCTCTCCGCTTGTTGTTCTCTCTCTCTTTCCATGTCGGCATCCTCGTCCCCGACGTCATTTCCAATCGAAGAAAAACAAACCAATACTAGATTTCTTGAATTTATAGAAAAATTAATTGTTTGGTTAAAAAGAATAGAATTTGAGTAAAGGCAATGAAAAGCAAAATGAAAGAAAATGGGTAGGAAAAAGAAAACGAAGATGAGGTAAAGCTAAGGAATTTAAGCTGCAACGGAGCCGTTTCAACTGTGATCGGAGAAAGAATTTTCCAGTTTCCAACTTTTAGACCGTTGAGTGGAGAGATATCAGACGGCAGTGATTTTATGGCGGATGAACCGGTGGGAACGGGTAAAAGGTGAGTTGATGAGATCCAGTTAAAGATGGATCTGGATTGGCGGATCAATGGCTGGAGCGGAGCAGAAATCGACCGGGAAATATGGTTTTGGGTTTTGCAAAGAGTTGGAAAACCCGGGAAGAAAGAACAATGAAAACGATGAATTGAGTTTGAAGGCTTGAAATGAAATTAGTGCTTCTCAATTAACACTGATTTGCGAGGTGGTCAGCTAATACTGCAGTGGTTGGATATCTTTGCCCCTTGATCTCTTTTCTATTTACAAATTTGCCACTTATAATTCATATATTTTGTTTTAATAATATTATTATTATAATTTAACATAGTCAAATTTGATAAGTTGTTGAATTGTTGTTAAATGTTAAATACCGACTTAAATGACTGATTTTTATTAATTTATTAAATATAAATTATTAAAATGATAATATCTAATAATTATTAGTTTGTAAATTATTGAATTATTGATTTCATGTTTATAATTTAACAGTGGTATTACTCGATTACATTAATTTCTTAATTTTATAAGAATCAAAATGTGATCAATTAAAATTGAAACGATGAAATTCTTAATTTGACCATTAAAATATTATGTAAACAACAACTCAATTAAATTGTTTAAAATATAAAAATTAAAATAAATAAAAGAAATAAAAGGAATTGTTCAATACAAATTTAACACCTTTCTTCATGTTTAGGAAAAAAAGCAATTTTTATTTTTTTAAACAATTTTATTATTAAATACTGTCAATTTTATTGAAAAATTAAGAGTGTAAATATATAAAGATAATAGGACTAATTGCCGTTAAAAAAGAGAGATAAAACGGATGATATGAGGGACAAAATAAGGAAAATAAAGGGAGAGTTCACGCGATCAACAATGCAAAGCAACACGTTAAGCGTTACTTTGATTGCTCTGCATGACCAACGTGTGACTTTAGCTCGCCACGTGGCCACTGCCTTCGCTGTTGCTTCAGTAACCGTCCCTATCGATCACCGTCCAATAAGAACCGGACTGCAATACGACACGTTTCGCGATTCAGCGCACGTGCGAGATCCCCCTTTAACGACTCCAAATATATTATTAATGACTATTTCTTTATTCCGCAACCATTTTAAAAATCCTCTCTTTTTTTAAAATATTTTTAATATTTCAAGTAAAGATGTTCAAACGATTAAATCGTTAATCGAATTGAATTACTATTAATTGGATTATTTAAAATATAAAAATCTTTAACCGTTAATTGAATCAAATCTTTTTAAATACATTAATTGAACCAAAATATTTTAATTAATTTAATTAACTGACCGAATTAACAAAAATTTATATATTTGTCTTTTGATTAAAATAAGTATAAAACATATAGAGAATACATTATTAATGTTCATTTTTTAATAATTCAAAAATTATATTGTATATAATGTATATTATTTTTCAACTAATATAAAAATAATAGTTCAAAAAATGCACTACTAATATAAAACATATATAACGAATTAACTGATAACCAAAATTTTAAAAATCACTAATCAACCTCCAACTGAACTAAATTCGACAACCAACCAAATAACCAAATTAGATCTATTCAATTGATTGGTTAGATTTTAACCGAACTATGAATACACCTATATTCGGGGCTCTTTCATTGCATTTTGCTATCATTTTGTTTGTCCAATTATAAAAAGTTCGAATAAATATAAAAAAAATTTGATTTATTAAAATGGGTAAATATTCCAAGAAGTATTTTACATATTTAAAAATTTATATATTTATATTAATGGTTGAAAATGTGATAACTTCAGACGGAAGATTGAAACCGTTAACATAGTCAAAGAGCCTTGGAGAGAATCCATAGAACAATCCTACATGTTGACTTTGCCGATATTTATCATAAACAGTTGAACAGTTCCCATCAAAAGTCAAAAGTATAAACTAATCAATGAAAAAGAAGAAGCTGTTCTTCTAACTTGCTACTTTGGATAAACCAAGTGCTTCACCTTTTGAATTCCATCTTCTAGATTTTGATTTCTAGATAACATACACAGATAAATCACAAGAATGTATAAGCAACATAAATATATTTAAAACGAAAAAATCTCGGGTTTGATTATGGGGTGCCTAACTGTTTACCAGTCGAACTGCTATTGTATGCTTGATCGACCGAAGGATGGAAAACTCGATTAAAATGGCTTGAATGAATGATCTGATATGGTGGCTAGATTACTGAGAGATTTGCAAGCAGTCAACAAAGGAAATGGGTCATTTATTGAATGTAAATTACATACCTACATCGGTCATCGGTATTCTGCTTCGAAAATTCATCTTTAGACATGTGCTTCTCTGCAAAGAACACCTTTCATGTCACCAGAAAAAGCTATGCTCGTCTTTCTTGCAATCATATCGATAATCTGTAACATTATGAGTCGAACAAATAAAGGGAAACAGCCAAAATGATGATACTGACATAGTTACAGCTGAATTTACCTATGTCACTCCGACTCTTGACGTTCATTTTCCCTTGAGTATTTATCCAGCACATATTCAGACATGGATATGGAAATATAATCCTACAAATATAGGGAAAATTACAAAAGTTAAACATATTCATATCTTACTTCAGAGTCCGAGTAAGAGGAATTTACAATAAGTACCTGTAGGAACATTTTAGGAGTCTTGGCATGTGGGTTGACTTAACTTTATAACCACCTTCAACAATTGGTTGATTGAATCTTTTACCTCATCCGGAACGGTGAGTTTTGCAGGCACTAAATCTAAAACATACAAAGTGATAACTTTCATTACATCAACCAGAAGCAAACTGTTGGTACCGATTCCCCATACACTCTTATTAGCATACTCGCATGAATCCTTTAACATGCATCGACTGCATACCTGAAGAGATCACCCATCAGTAAAACAAACAACATAGGAAGATTTGTACTCAGTATAGTAAACATTGGAATAATGGCTTACAGTGTTTTCTTGAATTTTAAAGAACTTGCGCAATCTCTTAGCAGCGAAGACATTATTTTTATCAAGGGAAGCGCAACCAAAGAGCACCACTTTTTTCAAGTGACTTCCCGGCAACCATCTGCAAATACCAATATCGAAGGTTACTTTATTTACAAGAAGCAAAAGGACAGTCATTGAAGTAATGATTCCCCAAAACGATGGCAAGGAGATGAGCTATATATAAAAGCAAGATATATTAATAGATCAACTGCATCGGTGTACATATGGTTGACCATATCATATCAAGTCAAAAATTATGCTACAATCATTGATTGATAAAATCTGTCACACCTGATTTTTTGTCAAACACATAGAAACCAACTTTGCACAATTTTAGTAGAACATCATATAGCTCCGCCAAACATATGCTGCTATTATGTACTTAATCACTAACATTGATTTTAAGTGAAGGTTCAGTGCATATCTGCCAGCTTTGCAATGCTTGAATCTAAGACCTAGCATTCTTACAGCATGCTATGGCTAAATCTCTTGACAATTTGACTGAAGAATGCAGAGAATTTTTATAATACCTCTAAAGTTTATTTGTATAAGGGGAGGGTTTAGGGTTGTCCAAGGATGGAACCCAAGATTGGTATCAATTAAATACTTGATATCAAGTCTTTTGCCACTCAACCTATGGTTCGGTCCAGATGAATATCTCTAATATAACTACATGAAAAAGAGATGCTTGACTATACACTTATGTCTATGAATACCAGTAGTTTTGCACATATGTATGCATCTATGCACTTAAATATGATTACCCCTGTTTCCCTAGTTTCTGAATTTCTTTTTTAAGTTTTCCTATATACCCTCTTACACCATAACTATACAATATGGATAAGCTCAATTCTTTTTATATGTTTTTCTATATATATATATATATATATATATATATCCTATATCCTAGCTCGAACTCTAGTACTTAAGGAAAAATGAACAGTATATAACAATGAAATAAGAAACTAATATTATCAATCCACCTAGTTATTATGAATTCATTTGAAAAATGCAAAATAACCATAATCTCAAACTCCACTTTCCCCTACAATGTTAAGAACAACCAAATAAAACATCAAGTACATCAATCAGCCAACATGAATAAAAAACATTAACAATTGTCAAACAATGTCAAATCCAAATTAAAAAAGAAAAAAAGGAGAAAACAAAAGTTCTTACTTTGCAATATCTTGATGATCTTTACCAAAATTGTAAGCAGCAAACTTGATAAAATCCCTGCCATAACTATTCTCAAAGTAACCAAAATCCAACTTGTTGTCTTCCACAAAACTAGCCTCCTTAAAATACCCTTTTGCATACAAATGCCTGATGAAAATCTCAGCTAACTGTGAAAGACCCTTCAAAGCTCTTACCTTTTCCCTTTCTCTTTTAGCTTTCATCTTCTTTTTCATCTTTTCTTCTTTGTTTTCATCCCCAATAAACTCAACCAAACACTTGAATTTCTTGGGTCTTTTCCCATCTAATTTCTCTGTTTCTTTCTTTTTCCCTTTTGGGTTTTCTTTGAAATTCCTAAATTCTTTCACCGACTCATTGATTTCGCCTTTTCTCTGGGTTTCAGTTCCTGCGGGTTTTACTGTTAAAACAGTGTCTCGAAACAACAGAGAAAGTGGGGTTTTGGTTGGTAGCTGGGAAGAGGAATTAAGGGTTCTTCTGATTATGAATGATGGTGAAGGACAAAGGGTTTTGTAAAGAGGATTGTGGATTTTGAGGAGAACTTTGGTACGCGTAGACAGAATGAAAGCTTTGAAGAGATACATTTTGCAGCGGAAGGGTTTAAGATTAAAAGGAGGGTCTTTTCTGCAGAGGAGCTTAGAGATCTTAAATACACATCCATCTTTTTATTACTTAAAAAATTACTTATTTATTAATATTAATCTATTTTTGTAACTAAATTTAAATAAAATTTTATTAAATAAATAGCAATTTAAGCTAAAATGTTCAATAAAGCTAGGCGATTTCAAGTGTTATTATTTGAAGGTTTGATTCTTCAGTGTGATAATTTTCAAATTAAAAAATCTTTGGGGTTAGGCGATTTATGCTTTAATGCCCATAAAATACCAATAAATTTTGCTTAATTGAAAGCTTATTTCATTACTATGAGAAAACCAAAAACATTGGTAAGAAGTATTGAATCAATAAATTAAAAAAAAAATTAATACAATACTTTTTACTGGATTTTTTTTTTTATTAAAAAAAGTCCCTAACTTCTGTATTTTCTTCATTGACAAGGGGCTTATCCATTGATATGGCAAAGCTAGCAACCTTTTGCCCAACAAAAAAGAGGAAATGAAGCACTCGGATTCTGGTGTTTCAGCTTGCATGTTTGATTCCGGCGATCGACAATGGTGTCGAAATACAAGTACAGGGAGTCCTTGTTGGATGGCAACCAAAGTTTTGGAGCCCGGAACTGGATACAACTTCAAGGCTGATATATGGTTGTTTGGGATGTTTAGTTGGAGTTGGCTCATGGTCGTCCGCCCTTGTCGATATATCTGCCAACAAAGGCTCATGACTGAATTATGTTTGACATATTTGAAGTTCTCGAAGCCATTTAAAGACATGGTTGCAATGTGGTTGGTGAAAGATCAAACCAAGAGGCCAACTGTAGATAAATTGTTGAAGCACTTGTTTCTCAAGCATGCAAAGTCTACTCAGCTTGCTTTAAAGAAGCTATTGGATACACAAACTTCCAGGTGAGTGTCTACTTTAACATAAGCTTATTTTGCCACCAAAAGCAAAATTATCACAAAGAAAGTGAAACAAAAAGGGGAAAAAAATTGACTGTATATTTCCATGTATTAAGAGTTCAAGATAACAGAAAATTAAGGTCTATTTCAATCAAGAGAAATAAGGTACGATAAATTGATCAAGAGTATCAAAAAGAATTATCAAGAGTAAAGGTGTATCAAGTATACAAAATACATGTTGGTAGAAAAAAGAATTATCAAGAGTAAAGCTCTACTTACAGTGGGGAAAGCCGTCCGAGAAAAAAGCAGCTCCATGTTAGTAAGAAGCTTTCAAAACTGGTGAAGAATGGAGCTTTTTTATATTCAAAAAGAAAAAATATATTATATGAATAAATCTATCTGTTCAATGGCTCTAATTGTACTTCAATTACTCCAGAACTTTGTGAACCTTTTCGAGCAGAAGCGTCGTTCGGGCTTAAAAGGTCAATGGAATCCTCTTCTTCGACGTTGCCGAGAACCCAGTTGCTCCTTCCTTGTAATCTATCTCTCTGTTGTCTTTCACGATGCTCCAGATAAATTACAGTCAATGCAGCAATCAAGAACCATATTATTAATACCCAGCTAAGATCGTGGACGTTTTCTACTCTATATCTTTCTCCTAAATGCTTCATTCCAGTGAAAAGTGCTGCAATTCCTATGGCAACGGCACCTCTGCCGATAATTACATGGAAATACTCCCAAATTAATCTCTTTGTGGAAGCATCCTCCCCATTAGCAGGTTTCTCCGGTCTGAGATATGCATTCATTGGTTGCACAGAGGCAAAAACTATGGCAGCAATACCAAGCTTAACATGTAACGAGCTAACATAGAAACCCCGAAGTTCGGCAATTGCAAAAAGAGCACCAAGTAGGATAATTGCTAATCCTGAATATTGTAGGTAAATATGAATTTGGTACCATCCATCACCCTTTACATGTTTTAGGTATCTAGCAGCCAATATTCCACCAGGAATCAAAATACCCCAGGAGAGGAACATCATAAACCCATGTACAGCTAAGACAGGTTGTAAACCTTGCTCAGCCTCAGAAGAACCACGGATAAGCAGCACTTGCACAGGCCTTTGACTCGTGACCGTATGCATGTTTTTCTCACTGAGATGATCATCAGTCCACTTTGAACCTATTGCCCATATGACTTTAAGAGGAGTTGTAGGATCAACAATGTTCTTGCACTCTGGCTTATCATTTTGATTGCATGATGGTTTTAATGGACGTGTGAATTCCAAAGTAATGATGCCATCTTCTGACCTGCACCTGACATGTGTCAGATTCTCATTTGTTGGATGGATGTTCAAGGGACGCTTTCCATCAATCCAATATGTATTTAAATGCCCTTTTCCAGTATCGCCAATCCAGCCCACATATGCATAGCTATTCACCATCCCATTACCGAAACCTATTGCAAGATAGCCACTCTTCTTCACGCCACGGGCAGCAATAGTTATTGAATCTTCTGATAACGTCCAAAAGAAAGTGACTTGTTGATCATCTAAAAGCACACTATTGTTGTACATATCGGACAGGGCACCATCAACAACTTGAACTTTCCATCCCATCTTTTCCTGGTACAAGGACTGATAATACACTTGATCGGGGGTATTCCTATCAGGAACCCAAATCAATTCGTGAGGATTTGCTACAACTCCTTCCGCTTCTGGCCCTCCAGAATAAATAGTCTCAGTTGCATTCCTTAATGTAGCATTCCCACCTAGAGAATCTGAAGTAATATACAATGCAACATCATGCCCTGCCTGCACCAAAAACTTAACTGGCACCCCTCTTTCCACTCTCAACACCGGTGCTTCCTTATTATTAATATACAAAACCTTAGACGGACTTGGCGGATTTGGATAATGCAACACCTCCCCTGTTGTAACAACAAGGGGGACTTCTGTATCAGCAATAATCAACTCTTGATCCTCATTATCATCAGCATCCAATGGCCCAAAACAATCATCTACCTTCTCTGAAACATTAAGAACCAAATGTCCATATGCAACCTTCTCTGGACCCCCATGAAATTGGGGCAAAAAATGAGACCGATTTTCATTTGGTGGTTTCATCAACCCTAATGCCCAAATAACCCTCATATCCTCATTAGGATACACAGGCAAATCATACTTCTTATCTGTCGAATTCAATGGTTTCCTAAACATAATTAAAGAAACCCCATCTCTCCTATGTCCATAAACGAACCTAGTATTATTCACCATCATGCCATTTTTCGAATTCTCATAAACTACATCAGGGCAAACACCTATAGCTGTCCGGTCTTTAGAACTCAACTTACATTCACTATAAGCCGTAATGTAAAAATCATCAACAAAAGGCCTACCTTCCTCAGTAAAACTTGCCACCGTAACATCAGCTTCGGACATCAGCTCCTTCGTCCTATTCGGATTCGCCCACCCAAATGCCATGTAATAGGTCCTCGGCGCCGCCGCTTCTAACCCGATCTCGATCCAATTTTCCTCCACATTCAAGTTCCACCGGACCCTATAATTATCCGACAAGTTCTTGCAGTTATCAAACACTGTATGCACCGAGTCCGAAACCGAATCCGACCCGTTTCGAGGGAGGGTGACATGGCCGAAGTCCGAGGTGCTGGCGATGTCCCAGATTGAAAGAACGTTGATCTGGTCCCAGGTTATGTCGGGGAGCAATTGGACTGAAAACGATGCGTTTTTGTAAGCTGTTTGATTGAGGCGTTGACCGGAGATGGGGAACCCGCTGGTGAGGTCAGAGAAGTTGAGGGAGACGGCGCCCCAGAAAACGACGTCGGACGAGCCGGATAACATGTCGAATCCGGTGACCTGGAAAGAGCAACCATCGAGGATTTTGAGATGGCCACGGAGTTGGTGTCGGACCATTGTGAAGTTCGATTCGAACCCGACTAGGGAGCTGGTGTTGGAGCATTTCTGACCCGAATCCGCTTTGGAAGAGGCGATGGAATTGATTAGGAAGAGCGAGATTAGAAGGAAAATTTTGGAATTGTACATTCGAATCCGGTCGCGGGTGATTCGAGAATCCGAATTCGGTGATGATGGAAAATGAACGTTTTAAAGAGAAGGAAGGAGCCAATGAGCGGCTGGTGGTGGTGAGTGGTGACTCGATACAGCCGGAGCGAGTCGTCAACTTGTCTCGATATTGTTTTATAATTTTACTTTTTTTCCTGTTTTTCTGAAGAGAGGAAACCAGAATCCCAACTATCTTCTTAACTATCAGTTTTTAATTTTAATTTACTTTAAATTTTTTAATTTAGTAGTCCAACTACTGGAGATTTTTTTTTTGCCAATTTCCGTAATGAGAGGACATGATAATTAAAATTTAATATAATAATAAATTTAATTTTAATTTTCCTATTTTGTATCAATTTAGTCATTATTTTAAAAAATTAATTTTTAAAATTTACAAATAATCTCAATTTGATTATCAAAATTTACCTTTTCTTTCCACTTCCTCTGCTACCACTATATCATTGCCTCTAGTTCTGCCTTCTCCTCCATCTTTCTCCAAAAAAAAAAAATTTTTTTAATCATGTTCAAATTTAAGGTATTATAATTTATTTTGTGTTAAGTTAGATGAAGCCTAAGCAATTTAAATATATGTGCTACTATTTAACAATAAATTAGGTTGAAATAGAAAGAGGAAAGGTAAGTTTTTTTTGGGAGAAAGGTGGAGGTAATGATGGTAATGGCCCGTGGTGAAGTAGAAGAGAAAAGTAAATTTTGAGGATCAAATTCAGACTATTTGTAAAATTTAAGAGTTAATTATTTTAAAAATTTGACTAAATCAATTTAAGATATAAAATTTAAGAGCTAGATTTATAATTATACTCATTTTTAACTACCACATTACTCTCCATAGAGATTTAAAGAAATGGACAAAAAAATCTCAATTAGTTGAATGATCAAATTAAAAAATTCATAATTAGGTAACTAAAAAGAAAAATAGATAGTTGGGTGAAATAGTTTACCTAATAATAAAATATAATAGGGTAAACTATAGAATTAGTCATCCCACTATTAGTGTGTTTCTGTTTTAGTCACCTAACTATGAAAATTTTTAATTTTATCACTATCGTTTAGATCATTTCTATTTTGGTCACTCATCTTTTAGATCGTTTTATTTTATTCACTCTTCATTAAATGGTTAACGAAAGTTATGATGTGACCTTTTTTAACTAGTATAAATAATGCATTTAGTCTTTAATACTTACAAATTTTATCAATTTGATCCTCAAACACATATAATTAAATATAAAGTATATATTATGAAAAGGTACAAAATATAGTTATTTATATATATTTATCTAAATAATATTATATGTTCTTATATTTAATTATAATTATAAGGTTCAAATATGCATTTAGCCCCTCAAACTTGACACCTTCTCCCATGTTGGTACTTATGATTTTTTATCCCAAGTTGGTACCTAAAAATTTATTCCGTCAAGGGCTTTGATACTTTTTTTTTTGTTACAATACTAAATATAGGAAACATGACACTCTTAGGATGCCATAATCTATTTTTTTTTATAAAAAATAAAAAATTTAAAAGAAACTATATGAAATTTATATATATTATTAAAATATAACAGAAATTATAAATTATAAAAATATATGTAACTAAAAAATTTAAAATATTACAAAAAAAATCTAAAATTCAAGTTGGAAAAATTGAAAACCTAGAAAATTTACACATTTTTCTAAATAAATTGCAAACAAATTAGATGAAGATAAATTATATAATAAATTTTATACTTAGAGATGAGTGCAAATTATTACACGATTTTTCAAGTTAACAAGAATGCAAAAGATGATGATTTGAAAATGGCTTACAAGAAGCTTTTTCGTTTTCGTTTTTTTTTTTTGTTAATTATTTGCTAGGTGATGGGAAAAATTGGGTTCCTTTGTTGAAAATGCTATAAAAACCACAAATTTACTAAGTTATGGGGGTTTTGAGTTTTTGGGTTTATCAAAATCACACATACATATAAATTTATCAGCATTTAGTTATATGTGTTTAAATATAATCATTTTTTATATTTAATTATATGTGTTTGAGAATAAAGTTGATAGAATTTGTAAATATGGAGGGTGAAATTTATTGAATTATTTAGAATAAGAATCAAATTGATAGAATGTGTAAGTATTAAGAAATAAACGTGTTATTATTCTAGTTGGAAAGGGCAACATCATCACTTCCGTTAACTATTTAACGGAGAGTGACCAAAATAGAAACAATCTAAAGTGTGAGTGACCAAAATAGAAATAATATAAAATGTAAGTGGCTAAATAAAAAAAATTCATAGTTGAGTGACTAATTCTATAGTTTACCCTATATCGTAGAAGCAATTAGGATTAATTCCACCAAACATCTCAAACTATTACTCATATTTTAAATTGAACCCTAAACTTGTACACATTCTAATTAAATTACTCAAATAGAATGTGATAACGTGTTATGATATTATTCATCGATAATGCATAGAATTTATGCACTAACAATGCATCAAATATTCTCATTAAAAGAAAATGTATAAAATAAGTTTTATACCATCTATAATTTGTAAAAAAAAATTATCCAATAAAAATATAAAAATACATATCTATAATTTCACAAAAGAGAATTACATTAATCAACCTCACAAAATATACATCTCACAAATCTGATTGAGATTAAAAACAAAGAATGCATGTATTGTGCAATTAAAACCATGATCCATATTCAACTCTAAAGTACTGAACATATAATTTTGCATTATTTTACCTCCCTTGATTCTTCACAAACTCTTTGGAATAAATTAACCATCTATTCCTTATTTCAATTTTATTAAAAAGATAGGTTCCCATAAAGACAGTCTTTACAAACCAGTGCACCTATCATAAACACATCAGGGAACATTGCCATGAGAGAGGACCTAAGCAAACATAATACAAACTACATATATAACATACAATCAAGCACCCACACAAAATGTTTATTAAACACCTACAGAAAAAGGCCTGCATACCACCAAGCAATGAAGTTTTCTGTTCCGTTTGCAACTTGTTGATCTCGTCGAAGTGTTGGATTCTCTACCTTTTTGCAAATCTTTGTCGGACTCGCTCCACGATCCTAATCAACCACCATGGTTTTCCAGTCGTGAATACAATGTATGCCATGCTCATTCCCAGCACCAACCCACATCCATACCCCATCAATATTGGAAATTTCCAACTCAATTCATCACCATCATCATCTCTATCAAATTTGGCTAGAGTTTCCTCACCAGTACCACAGTTATTTGATAATGGCAAACCACATAAATCCAAATTTCCCATGTAGGAATCGTTAGTGAAAGTATCAAATTGTTTGCCTTGAGGAATGAGTCCCTTGAGATTATTTTGAGAAAGGTTTAACACCTCTAAGAATCCAAGATTTTTAACTCATTGGAATTCTTCCTTCCACTTATTTGATGAGAGATCTAATGATTCAAGCTCTGACAAATTACCTAAAGATGATGGGATAGGACCTATTAAACAGTTATGGGAGAGGTTTAGGACAATAAGTAAATGAAGCTCACCAAGTATTTTTGGAATTTCTCCCCTGAATTGGTTACTAGAAAGGTCAATAACCGTCCAAATGGATAATAGTGATTCAAACTTTATTTCCAGCCCTTTTGCTGTAACAGATAAACCATAAGCATAATTCACCCAAACCAATTGCATCTTTCGTGATCTTTACTTCTCTCATGTAATTTGGTTCAACTTTCTTTCCATACTCATCTCTAATGGCATGCATATGCTCAAAAAAGGGTAGGTAAGTAGCCACTAAAATTATTGTGAGAAAGATCAATGATTCGCAATTTAGTTAAAGAAACTGTAATATCAAAGCTCTCTATTTGGCCGTAAAATCTATTCGACCTCAAGGTAAGAACTTGCAGCTGATCCAAATTTCCTAACCAACTTGGGAAAGTGTCATTCAAATTGTTGTTTCCAACATTGAGAAGATTTAAACCTTTGCAATTACCCAAAGATCGTGGTAGTGACCCTTCTAATTCATTGTTGTTGATGTGTAAACTTCTCAACATGCAACCTTTAGCAAAATTTTCTGGTATTTGACCATGAAAATTATTATTCCCTAGATGAACTGCTATGAGAGAAGAACTCAAGTTTCCGATGCACTTTGGAATTGTTCCCTCCAAATTATTCTCATCTAAAGAAATACCCATAAGGGAAGTCAAATTGCATATTGAAGAAGGGATTTCTCCAATTAAGTTATTAGTTGAAACTCCATACCATTGCAATAAAGGTGGTGGTGTTGGAATTCGACCTTAGAGATAAAATTGAAAATGAGATAGAATTAGGAGTTTGAAGATTCTTTGGAATATAAATTATAAAATAACTATATTTATGATGTATTACATGCATGATTAATTTACTACACTACTTCTAACCATTTTAGATGCATCACAACAACTTTTAAGTTGTAATCTATTGAAGGAAACTACTACTATCTTCCGAGTAACTTAAAAGTAAAATGGGATTGCATAAATGTATAAAAATAGAAGGAAAAAGAGATCAAACTATACCTAATAATTTATTATAGAAGAGATAATCATTTAATATATTACTTATATTTCATTTTTAGTGTTTATTATTATTTTTGGTACATTTATGTATATTTTATAATTTATTATTGGGGTTCACGATTGTTATTGTCAAGAATATCATCTCTAAGACTTGAATCTTGTTCTCTCCTTAAAAGAGTAATGTGTCTTGCCATTACACGAACATTTATTAGTGTAGTATTTATTATGACTACAAATAATTTTAACTATCTTTTATGAAACTTTAAGTTAGAGGTCAAATAAAAAGCAAATTAATTGATATAGTGTTTATCATTTTAAGTAAAGTTATAATATTTTTCCTCACAATTGAGTTATTTTTGTGTTTAAAATTTTTATAAGATTGAGAGTTAATTGAGATTGTAGCCTCAAAATTGGTACTTTAAAAGTCATTTTATGAGAATACTTTTCTATCAAATGTGATTGTCATGTTAATATACTTTGTTTCTCTCATAATATAAAATATGTCCTGAGCATAAATTAATTAAAGAAATAAATAATAAGGCAAATAAAAAGGGTAAAACTACGTCTAAATTATAATTCAAAATATAAATTAATTAATGTAAAATTTAAATTTATTTAAATCATTATTATTATCAAATAAATTCTCTTAATAAAATACTTTTAGTGAAATTGGAAATCTTACTTATAAATAATAAGAAATTTTGCTATGAGCAAATAGAAAATTAGTCAATATTGTTAATCATTTTCATTAATTTAAGAGATTTTGCATGCTTATTCTTATATATATATATATATATATATATATATATTATAGATGTAGATTATAAATTGTAGACAAATAATTTGGTTGGGTTAGCTTACAAGACAAGCTTCTATATGCTCGCGATGAGAGGTGTTAGGTCAAGTACGTGGTCCATGAACATGTGTTAAGTCTAGAACAAGATACGTGTTAGCATGCATGAAGCTTGTCTAAGATGTCATTTCAGTGAATAGTAGCTGTATCATATAAATACTAAGTCTTACCCCCATAGTAGACACAAAGAGAAAATACTCAACAATTTGGTGCAATGAGTGTGGTCAAACTTTCGATCGATAGATTTTCAACTTGTAACAATCAAAATGGCTCACCCAAATGAAAATTTCCCCATCAATTTTTTGTCAGGATAAGTTGGAGCTTCTAGTGCAAACAATCAACCCAATAAGACAAATTTATTTGCCGAGTGGTTTGCTAATCGGTCGAAAAATTTGGGTAACATGGCTCATGTAGGAGCTTCGAATTCTTTGACTTAAAATTTCCTTTTGGCCAAAGATTGTCATTCTCCTCTAGTTAGGAAGCGTCACCAGAGCAGTTTTTGCTATTCAGGAGTTGATAAAGATGATGAAGAAACAAATGACCCTGTAAAACGTTAGATTTGAACAACAATAGATGTTTTAGCAAGAGTTGTTAAATCCGAATGAGGAGCTCAGAAGGAAGGTGTAGTTTGATAATTTTGATTTTCATAACAATGCCACCATGCAAGAAGAAGGTTTTGGCATGCATGCAAAATCGTGGTAGAGTGAGATGGATGCTTTGTGAAGAGATGTAAGGGCTTTACATCTTGAATCTCAAGATATTGATTGACTCATTTATTCCAATAATCCATTGGCTCTTAAGGTGGAACCATGAGCTTGCCAACTACTTTTAAGGTTTCAAGGATATGTTTGAAGGAAGAAGGGACCTATGAGTGCATCCCATGCAGTATAATAATTATATGAATGTGCTGGGAGCTTTTGATTCTGTGAAGTGCAAGGCTTTTTTGAAAACACTCAATGGGGTGTGAAGGATTGATACTTATCTCCTCACCAGGGTTCCATTCGTAGTTTCTCTCAGTTGGGTTAGATGTTCTCGGGACGATTTATGGCACATAGGACAATTATTAGCACTCCTATGGGTCTGATGTCTGTGAAGCAAAGAGAGGGAGAAACTTTGTAGGATTATGTAAAGCATTTCCAAGTAATGACACTAAATACTAAGAACCTCAAAGATCAATGGGCCATTGATACTTTAATCATGGGTGTAAAGAATGAGCATATGCAGTATTCTTTCACTAACAATAGGCCTCAAAGTTTGGTGAATTTATATGAGAGGGACCACAAGTTCGTAGAGGTAGAAGAAATAAAAAGAGCAACTTGTGGGACATTCCAAAGAGATGAGAGGAATTTTAGAAACATGGATAGAGCTCGCAGTCGACATGGTCTACTTCCTCAGGCTTTGCGTGTACAAAATAGAGGACAACAAAAGGGCAATTGCAGAGCAAGACGGCTAGAACATTCCAAAGATCCAAACTTGAACATACATGAAGGTATGTTCCTCAAAGTAAATTCAAATCTTATACCCCCTTGAATGTTATGCGTACCTATATTTTGAATTAGGTGAAGAGTCTAGGTATTTTACTGAGCCTTCCACCTATGAGGCATAGTGTTAGGAGGTTAGGTTCATGGGACAGATGTGCTTTCCACAACGACGGGGCATAAACTGATAATTGCTTTTCTCTGAAGGATGCTATTAGAAAAGTATTGAGAAATGGCGAACTGGAGGATTTTGTGGCTCAAAATACTACCTAGTAGGGGTGGAGTTTGCGTGCTGAGGCGAAAGGTAAGTAATATTATATTGTTGATAGCATTATACAAAACAAAAAGTCACAAAAGTGAGAGAAAACTCAGTCATCAATGCACCAAAACTCGTTAAGTTGATCATAGTTGATAGTATTATATTGTATCTTCTTACATGGAGAGAAAAGGTAGGTGAGAGAGGGAGACAAAAGACGGTGAGCTTGGATGGGCCATTAAGGGGAAAGAGAGGGAACAATGTCATGTGCCTAAGTATTTCTAGTGTTTGAATCATTTTGAGTCATATCTTTCTTTGAATTTTTACAAGCTTAGAAGACCAATGTGACTTAAGTGTTCTCTATGCATAATCTTCCAAAATTGCTAACAATTATACTTAATGAATATTTGTTGATTCACATGATTGTGTCTACTATATATCTATTTGATTTATGTTAACGGTGATATTGTTAAACATTTGGTCATGTGAATTATTTCTAGTTTGTTAGTAATGTAAATTTGTAAACTAGTTCCTATTTACTTTAAAAAGTTTCCAAGACATTAAACTATCAAGATTAAGTTACATGTATGATAAGAATTATTATACCTTTAATAGTTGATAACAACCTTCATAGTAGTAATAAAATCCAAGGGACGTCTTCTTATTGCATGCTATGTGTCTAGACTTGGTTTGCTTGAGGACAAATGAAAAGTTAAGTGTGAGGGAGTTTAGGTTTGAGGTTCTTATTTACATCCATATTCACTAAATCTAGCTTGTTTAAAGAAAGGAACCAAGTCAAAAATTTTTTTTATTTTGCATTTTTTTACAACTAAAATTTTCTTTATGTTGTTATGTTTATTTTAATCATATGTTTACATTGCTTGGGAATTACAAGCAATGACTTAAGTGTGGAGGAGTTTGATCTACCGTAATTTGGTGTAGTAGATTAAACTAGTTTTCCTACTTAAAGAGCTTGGATATGAGCATTTTGGTTATGCTCTAGTTAGTTTTTGTATTTTAATTTTAATTCAATAAAAAGTGTAAATTGAGTCTTTTTATGATCTTAGGGACCGAATGAGGCCTAAAGGTTGGCTAACATGCTTAGTAAGTGTGTAGGACACCATTCAAAGGCATAGGAAATCGAGGTTGGTCGCCATGTTGAAACATGGGAATCCAATGTCGCAACATAGAGGATATAGTGCCAATATTCCAAGATTGTCTTTAATGTTGCAACATAGACAATGGATGCCGCAACACCCCCCTAAAGCTGAATATGGGAATCAAGTATACTATCTTCGATGCTGTGACATAGGTAGCGGGTGTTGCAACACCAACTCTGCATGGGAACAAATTACGAGCTGAGGGCATTTTGGTCCATACAATAAAAATTAACACGAAAGCATCAACCGACCTAGTGTTAAGGACGATGACCACCCCTAACTTTATAAATAGACTCATTAGATGTTTAAAAATAATTTTAGGGAGACAAAAATTATTATTAGGTTTTTATTCTGTTATAAGTTTTTACTTACTTATTTGATGTTCTTGTAATCGAAAGGTCCTATTCCAAAGTGAGATTCTCCCGAGGGGAGATTGTTTCGAAGCCACACTTTCATCGATAAATCCATGAGCATCTCTTTTCCTTTATTCTATTCTTTATATCTCTTTCTTTAACATTGTTTAATTGAATGTTTGTGTAAAGTTTAGATATCACTATTAACAGAGTATTTGGATTATAGAGGATAGTTTAGGTATCACCATAAACAAAAAAAAAATTCAGATACGTGAAGAAAAATGACATAATTTAAGTACTAATTTGTGGGTTAAGTCTTATTTTTATATAAGTAACAACTATTAATTTGAGAGTGCTTCTATCTTTTATACAAAATATTTTCATTAAAAATAATATATACACAATAATATTCATAACTTTTTCTTGAATGAAATAATATTCATAACTTCAATTTTATTTGGAAAAAGTGTACATAATAATATTTGCCATGTATACACATGGATGAAGTGTATAAATGGATAATCTATTTCAGAACATCTAACCTTTATAGATGCATGAGAATGACTCTAATTGATTCTTATGGTGTTACAAATTTCTTAGCTAAAAAATATAAATATAAAATGAAAAATATGAGATTATAAATAGATGTAAATTTCATCAAAATCTTGATATTTTCTTATGAGTTAACATTTTTGAAACTTTTTCTTGATATCGACTTTTTATTTAAAAACGAAAATGGGAGTCACCACCAATAATTTTTTATAAGGTGTGATCGGATCACCTCGTAAATTGATCGCTTTAATAAACGGTTTGATTTACTAAAACAAAGATTTTTGGTCTACAATATTTATAACTTCAACTTTATTTGGAAGAAAAATTGGAAATAAATAACATTTGCTATACACATGAATGGAGTGTATAAAATGAATGATTAATTTATTTCGCAACATCTAACCCTTTGTTAGTTGCATGAAAAAGACTAATTCCTTCGTATAGCGTTATGCAATTCTTAGCTGAAATTTTAAATTTAAAATGAAAATATAAAATTATAAATAGTCATGAGTTAACATTTTTGAAACCTAAATTATAGCATAATGTGTAGTTTTTCTATCATTATAAATTATGTTAAATTTTGTTAAATGTAGTAATTTGCAATTCAAATTAATGATATTTTTCTTATTCTTATGTTTTTCTAATTTCAATTAAAGGATTAAATGTGTAATTAATTGTTTTTAAGCCAAAAGTCTTATAGTAAAAAGTTAAAAGATTGTAAAGTTATTTAGTAATATACAACAAGATTCTATTAAAGTATTATAACAGTAACAACAAAAGGGAAAATAAAGATGATATTATACCTGTTAAGTTGTTATCAAAAAGACTGATCATCAAGAGAGAAGTAAGGTTTCCAATAACCGGTGGAATTTCACCTAAAACATATAATTAAAATCATTAAAATTTACTTACAGATCTTAAAAACACATGATACTATTGCATACTAGAGGTGATCATGGGTTGGGCGGCCTGGCCCGGCCCGACGGCTCTCTCGAAATATGGGAGGGTTCGAGTAAAAATTTAGGCCCGAAATATGGGTTTGGGTAAAAACTGAAGTCTATTTAAAAAACGGGCTAGGTTTCGGGCAAAACTTTTTTGGCTCGGGCCCAGCCCAGCCCAAATATATAATAAATATATATTTTTATTTTTAAAATACATTTTCTGTTTCCCATTAGACATTTAGTATTTATATAATATATATTTTAATTTTAAAGTATTTTTAAAATACTTTTTTATTTTTTATTTTTAAAATACAATTTTGATGTTTATTTAAAAAAATAGGCCGGCTAGGATTGGACTTAGGAATTTTTTCCCGGGCCAGGCCTGGACAAAATTTTAGGCTCATATTTCGGGCCGGGCCGAGCCCGGGCCTACGACGCGGCCAAAAATTTTTTTTGGGCCCGACCTGACCCATGATCACCTTTATTGCATACAATATGTTTCCCTAAACTGCTTATTATTTATCTCTCGCCACAAATTATCAAAAACACATTTTCATTTTAAGCCAAACATTTATAATAGTGATAAGCGCGGTATTGATTAATAATATATAACAACTAAAAAGGGATTGCATAAATGTAACAACAAAAAGAAAAAAAAATGATATTATACCTGATAAGTTGTTATAAGAAAAATTAATAGCTTCAAGAGTGGTCAAGTTTCCAATAGTTGATGGGATTTCACCTAAAAATATAAATAAATGGGTCAAAATAATCGACGGAATTTCACCTAAAATATAATCAAGATGATATTTTACCTGTAAAGTAGTTAAGACCAAGATCGATCTCCGTGAGAGAAATAAGGTTTCCGATAATTGACGGAATTTCACCTAAAATATATAATTAAAATTATCAATTTATTTCACAAAAAAAACTAAAATTTATTAATTATTTTTATAATAAACCTTAAAATCGTCAAAATCAAAGCTACTTCATGGTTGTATTTTGTGAGGCTGTGGGAGTTGTGTAAAGAAGAGAAAGAAACAATAACAGTAGGTGGTGTTACCAACGCAGGTAAGAATAAGTTTCTCTGTAATCAAAGCTACAACTCATGTACTCTATTTCTTTCCTATTCAATAATATCAACTATGGCTTAGCAACAACTAAATCAAGACATAAACAATAAGGCAAATCTAAAAGGTAGAAGGAATAGCTAATTAGTAGTGTGTGATTCAAAAGGGTATAAAGTAGGTCCAAATTAGTTCAGAACATAAATTCAGAACATTGTTTCCAAAAGGGTAAGAAATAGGTCCAAATTATAATTCAGAACATAAATTAAATTTTAATGTAAAATTTAAATAAAATTTAAAATTCTTTTATTATCAAATAAATTTCTTAATAAAATTCTTTTATTATCAAATAAAATTCTTAATGAAAAATAAAACATCTAAAATATATGTCTTATACCAAGATTCTTATATTTTTCTAATATGTCACTTTAGTTAATTAAAGCAAGAACAAATAAAGTTATGGATGAACAAATATGGGAATCAAAGAAAAATGATGGATCAAAAGGGACGAATAAGCTAATTTCTGCCATAAGGTAGATGGTGAACTTAGGATGTGGAGTTCCAATAAATACCTAAACATACCTAAACTTTTGGCAATTCAAATAGATTATACTAATTTTTAATAACAAAATGGAGAATAAAAGAAACATGAAATTATACCTGTCAATTTGTTATTGCTAAGATAAAGTATTTTGAGAGAAGTCAAGTTTTCAATAACAAGAGGAATTTCACCTGAAACATATAATTAAATCAGTTAATATTTGTAAATATTTTCCTAGCAAAACCTTAATTTATTTGTTGAGCATATTAGTGTCTGCTTGATTTACCTATTTTTAATATGCAAGTTTTGTTTAGTTTTATAGTATTACGACAACCCAAAAATATTTTAATTACAATACTCAAATTTATAGTTGAAATGATGATGAAAATTAGATGAAAATTTAAATTTAAAATGAAAAAATAAAATTATAAATAGATATAAATTTTCATCTAAAACTTGACATTTTGAAACCTAAATTATAGCATAATGTGTAGTTTTTCTATCATTATAAATTATGTTAAATTTGGTTGAATGTAGTGGTGCCAACGAGTTTAATATTCAAATCATCATATTGATATACTGAATTTAAGTAATTTGCAATTCAAATTATTGATATTTTTCTTATTCTTATATTTTTCTAATTTTAAAGTAGTTAAAGGATTAAATGTGTAATTAATTGTTTTTAAGCCAAAAGTATTATAGTAATATAAAAAGAAAATATGAGTATATAAAGAAAATAAAACATAAAATGTTTTAAAAAGTTCTTATTAGTACTTATGATAACCCAAAATATTTTAATTATAATACTCAAATTTGAGTGTAGTGGTGCAAACCAGGTTTAATTACTTCATAACATCTTACATTTTCTAAATGCATTATAATGCTCTAAGGTTTTAATCTTTTAAGGTAACTTTTATTTTAATTACTTAAAAGATTGAATAAATTTAATAACAAAAGGAGAATGAAAGAAACATGAAATTGTACCTGTTAATTTGTTATTACCAAAAGAAAGCACTCAAGAGAAGTCAAGTTTCCAATAACAAGAGGAATTTCACCTGAAATATATAATTAAATCAGTTAATATTTGTAAATATTTTCCTAGCAAACCCTTAATTTATTTGTTGAACATATTAATGTCTGCTTGATTTACCTATTTTTAAATATGCAAGTTTTGTTTAGTTTTATAGTATTATGGCAACCCAAAAATATTTTAATTACAATACTCAAATTTATAGTTGAAATGATGATGATAATTAGATGAAAATTTAAATTTAAAATGAAAATTATAAAATTATAAAAGATATAAAATTTCATCTAAAACTTGACATTTTGAAACCTAAATTATAGCATAATGTGTAATTTTTTCTATCATTATAAATTATGTTAAATTTGGTTGAATGTAGTGGTGCCAACGAGTTTAATATTCAAATCATCATATTGATATACTGAATTTAAGTAATTTGCAATTCAAATTATTGATATTTTTCTTATTCTTATATTTTCTAATTTCAAAGTAGTTAAAGGATTAAATGTGTAATTAATTGTTTTAAGCCAAAAGTTATAATAGTAATATAAAAAGAAAATATAAGTATATAAAGAATATAAAACATAAAAATGTAGAGCAATATAAAACGATGTTTCAAAAAGCACTTATTAGTAGTTATGAGAACCAAAAATATTTTAATTATAATACTCAAATTTGAGTGTAGTGGTGCAAACCAGGTTTAATTACTTCATAACATCTTACATTTTCTAAATGCATTATAATGACTTTAAGGTTTTAATCTTTTAAGGTAGCTATTATTTTAATTACTTAAAAGATTGTATAAATTTAATAACAAAAGGAGAATAAAAGAAACATGAAATTATACCTGTCAATTTGTTATAGCTAAGATAAAGCTCTCAAGAGAAGTTAAGTTTCCAATAACAAGAGGAAATTCACCTGAAATATATAATTAAATTTCTACCATAAGGTTTTGTATGTAGGTATAAGGCAAATCATAAGGAGAGGAATAACTGAATTTAATAAATTTTAATCATTCTTCAATATCTTTAAAATTTTCATTCCAAGGATGTAGGCACAACATCCCTTGATTATAATGTAAAATTTCCAATTTCCACAGGGATACTTCCACCCAAAGAGTTGTTATAGAATGATAAAAATGTTAACTCCTTGATTAAACTATTTGGAATTCTACCCGAAATCTTATCGCCTCTCAACTTTAAGACTTGCAATTTAGATAGGTTATCAAATATTTTTAATGGTAGATGACCTACAACGATAATATTGTTACCTAGTTTTGACATTTCTAGTTTTAAGAAATTGCTTAGGGTAGATAGGGATAACACCAGTGAAGTTGTTACTATACAAATACAAGCTTTTAAATTTCAGAAATTATTGTTACCAAAGTTGAAATATTCTAACCGATGCAAACTAGTGTACTCAATGGGTAAACAAACATAGAAACTATTGTTACATATGTTGAGTTTGGCAAGGAAAGAAGATTTCCAGTTGAGATGGTATGGTGTTTGTGAAATCCATACCTAATGCATCAAGAGTTGTGATGTTTGAATTTATAAGTAAAAGTAATCTATGAGATTTTAGTGCTATAAGGTTGATTTGAGTAACGGTGAAATTAGGTAGGGATAAGGCTATTCAGAGAGGAGGGAAATAGCTGAGTGTAATACTTATATCATGTTCAAAATTCTACAAATACTTTGATTCTATGGATTAAGGCATAGAACCTGACCATTTGAGAAAGAATTAGCCACAATTATTGGGCTACAACCCCAAAACAGGGGACGCCTTAACATACCCACAACTAATGTTCAATATTCTAATGTTCAATATTCTATAAATATAATATATATATATATATATATATATATATTAGATTTTATGTGGATTCTTTAAAGTTCAATATTCAAATTATTCAGATTTCCATCATCAAAGTTGAATAGTTTGTAATTCAAATTATTGCTCTCTTTTTACTTGTACCAATATTTCCTATATTTTTCTTATGTTAAAATAGTCAAAGTATTAAATATATAATTAATTGGAGAGAAGTCAAAAGCTAATTAATAATATATAGGGATTGCATAAATGTAACAACAAAAGAGAAAAATGATATTATACCTGATAAGTTATTATAAGCAAGATCAATAACTTTGAGAGTGGTCAAGTTTCCAATAGTTGATGGAATTTTACCTAAAAATATAAAGAAATTGGTCAAAATAGCTTGGTGCTAGAATTATGTTATCTTTGTGTGTGTACTTGTTTTTAAGCCAAAAGTATTATAGTAAGAAGTTAAAAGATTGTAATTAATTAGTAATATATAGCACCTGGTGGAGGAGGGAAAATACCAAAATGAGCTTTATAAAATGCAGTGTTGCGGGAACATAGAAAGTTGACATCAATGAGTCTCTCAACTCCACAAGTGTTTGCGCAAAATAAAAACTAACAATATTTAAGCACATGAAATGCAATGAAAACAAACAACAGTTCTCAAGAAACAAAGTAAATGCAACCTAAAAAAGTTTGGTTCTGCTAGCACTGAACTTAGTGGTTATTGTTGATGGAAATTAGATAAAAATGAATGAAACAATAACCAGACATTGTTTACCTTTGAAATGGTTGATACCAAGATGCAAAGTCTTGAGCAAAGTCAAATTTCCAATTTCTGTAGGTATATTTCCCTCCAAGGAGTTGTTAAACAATGATAAAAACTTCAGCTCTTTGCATTTGAATAAACTATTTGGAATTCTACCCGAAATTTGATTCCCACCCAAGCTCAACATTTCTAGTTTTGACAAATTGCTTAGAGTAGATGGGATAACACCAATGAAGTTGTTAAGGTACAGAGACAATGTTTGAAGTTTACTGAAGCAACCAAACCATAATGGGATTTTTCCATTGAAGCTATTGTTACCAAAGTCTAAATATTTCATCCGACGCAAATTAGTTAACTCAACGGGTAAAGAGCCTTGGAAACTATTTTGATGAATATCGAGCCAAGCAAGGAAAGATAGATTTCCCAATTGAGAAGAAATGGTGCCTATGAGATCCATGCTTGACAAATTCAGAGCAGTGACTCTATAGTGTTTAGATCCACATGTGACACCAATCCAGCTACAAACGGAGGTAGAAGTAGACCAATTGGTTGTCAAGAAATTGTGAGGATCATGAGTTATATGAGATTTGAGTGCTAGAAGAGCAGATTGATCAACGGTGATGCTAGAATATTTTGCAGACAAAATAACCCCAAAGGTTGCAAATAGCAGCCCAAACATAAACGGAGGGAGGAAGCTTGGTTTTGCCATAAGGGTGGATATGGGTGTAAGGCGCATCATAAGGAGAGAAACAACCGAGTTTAATACTTTCCTAATGTTAGTTCAATACTTCGTAAGTTTATAGTAATTCCAACTGCGAGATGATCAAAAATTCCAATTGGCAATTGGAATATGAGATACGATGTTTATGTTCTTTTTCATTTTTAAATATAATAAAGGCGAAATTGACAGAAGGGAAAACTTTCTCCTTGGTTTAAAAGTCCAGATATCAATTACAAGACATAAAAAACAAAGACAAGTATTGGGGGCCAGTAGATGATAGTGAGTGACACTATTTGATCTAGTCTAATTATTACAACATGTTTGATTGAAACTATTTTGTAAGCTCTGATTAAATAAATATTGAGAGGAAAAACTTAAAATTTCTTCTTTTCCTTAGCTATAAAATTGAATTTCTAGTTTGGATTACATGCCTTTGGTTCTCATCTCTAGTTATGTAAGGCAGAGTCGCTGTTAGTTGGATGGACCTACATTGAAAACATGAATTGAAAAGATAAGTAATAGAAACTTTGTCATATTTAGACAAATATCAACCACATCTTTATTAACTTTTTACATTTCTTATCCCAATATTCAAAACCAAACAATACATTCATTGCATGTTCCTTTTCCCAAATATCATTTTATTTAATGTCATTAGACATTACTCTGTTCTTTTTTCTTTGTGATAAAAATTATTAAACAAAAAATTATTACAAATGTTGTAGGAATCTATCCTTTGAGATTGTTTGATTCTAGTTTTTGACAAATTGCTCAAAGTTGGTGGGATAAAACAAGTGAATTTGATGGTGTTCGGAAACAAGCTTCGATGTTTAGTGAGATCAAAATTTGTTGGCAAATTAAATTCCTCAATGGGTAAATATCCATGGAAGTTACTGTCCCAGAGTGGGGCTGGACTTGGATGGTGTCTGCGAGACTCATTTTTATCAAATTCAAAGCAGTGGCAGTAATACCGATTAAATTACAACTAGAAATAAAAACAGATCAGTTGGCTTGGTTGCCAAGAGGTTTCGAGGGTCATGCTTGTTCCCTATCATCCCAAGTACTACTAAGTCAGTACCCCTCTAAATGGGGAGAACTTTGTTGATCTTTCATTGGTTTAGAAGTCCAAATACCAATTGCAAGGCATCAAAACAACAAAGACAATATTGGGGACCAGCTGAAGAGAGTGAGTGACACGGTTTGATTTAGAGTCTCATGATTGCAACATGTTTGATCGTGATCCTCAACTTTGATTGTAATGTCTAACAAAAGAAATACCCAGATGAGAAGACCTTTTTTCTATAAAATCTAAATTTCTAGTTTTGAAGACATGTGGTTCTCATCTCTTACTTGTTCTGCACGGCTAAGTCGCAGTTGCTTCGATGGACCTATGTTGCCAACAAGTAATAGAAACTTTGTAATATTCAGATAGATCAAATTAAGCTTTTTGTGGACCATTCTCAAATAATTAATTTGGCAATCCTGAATCTAACAATCTAACCATTGAGTTTAACAGTATAATTATAATTGCCTTGCATTTAAAATTTTGAATTGATCTAATACCTCTATCATTTGGGTCCAAAACTTTGTTTATTTCATATATATTATATAAAGCAAAGTTTTTAAATATTTTTGAACGTAACTAAGTAAGCATGTTTCTTCTACCGCGAGTCAAAACTTTGCAGCAATTTTAGCCATTTCATACACTATATATCATTATATTCTTACCTTAATTAAAGCATAATAATATATATTTTCATAAATTTTAAAAATATCATAAATTTCCATTGGGAATTTTGTTGGTGTATTCTAAATTACATAATAATAAGAAATATGAAAGATTTCCATATATTCTCGCCTTTTAGTATAAGTAATAATAAAATTTTTGTTGATTCACCTTTATTATGAAAATAAAATAAAAATAAAAATTACAAAATTAGAACCGTAAATCAATTTTGGTTTAAAATTTTAAACCTACATATTAAAGATATCCTAACAAATTTACTTTATAAGAGCACAGTTTATGGAATAATTTTTATATCCAATCAAAGGCCTTTCATTCTTATAAATATCGGAAATTACAAAGTTAATCTTTGTGTAGAAAATCTGATAGGTAAGTAGCATAGCATCCATCTAATAGATTAGGAAATCTGTAGTCTTGAGATGGAATAGATTTTACGGTCACATTGGCAACCTTAAATTATAATCTTCTTTGATCTCGTTTGCATAACATCCATCTAATTTTGAGAAATCTGCACTTTTAATTTCAAAATTGTAATTAAATAGGTTTATCCAATTAAATAATAATAATATATGGCTATGGTGATGTCTATAATTTCATAAAATAATTACTCTAATCTAATCCATGTCTCTTCCTTTCTGAGTTTATCAAGCAATAAATTCCCTTCGATTTCACCTAACTTGTTATAATAATGTTTTCTCAAATTAGTTAAAGAAGAAAATTTATGATGTTATACTTAAATTGAATCTTTCAATTTATTAGGAATTGATTTTAAATTAGAAAGATCAAAATTTAAGTAGAATCACTTAGGGATGCTAGTGGGGCAAGTTTTGCGGGTCCCGCCCTACTTCGTGCTCAATTGACAGTGGGATGGGGACAAAAATTAAACCCGTTGTGAGTGGTGGGGTAGGCGTGGGTATGACCTTGTACCTACCTCATCCCCACCTACCCCATCCCATCCCGAATAATATAATAAACATATTTAAAAAAAACATTTATATAAAATTAATTTAATAATTATTTTAATAGTATTTAATTTTTGCTCTTGTGTTGCATTTGAAGATATTTATGATGTATTTGAGATATTGTTTGTATTTTGATATTATGTAATGACTTTATTTTTTGAATTTTTAAACTTGAAATTATATCTTATTTAAAAAATTAATGGTGGTAACGACTTACTTTTTTTAAAAAAATAGTGACAGTTAGAATAATGTCACATATGTGGTGGGAGTTTGGAGGATAAATATTTTATACTTTTGTCACAAAAAGTTGGTTTATATTTATTTAAGTGATACTTATAAATATATTATACGAAGTGGGTCACAAAATTGTGTAAGTCAAAGTCTGTGTAATTTGTAGTAATGCATACCAAGAAGGAATCTTCGGCCCTCTCTCTTTCTATCTTTGTCTTCCTCTCATTTTGGTGTTGTTTGTTTGGATGTGTTTTGTCTTGTGTTAATCTGATTTGTTTTGTTCCAGTGATGTTAAGCCTTTGACTAGTAATATGAGTAATATTGGGCAAACCACAATACACGGTAAAGAATGAAAGCCAGAGAAATGCAAGACTGCATGTCTACACCATTATTCACTATTCAACAATACATTACTTATTTTTTTCTTTGTGATAAAATTTATTAACAACAAATGCTATGCTTGTTTTATGGATAAAGTAATGTTTATTTAATATATCCACAACAATATCAGTCTGATTTACTGAAAAATATATATATCCACAACAATAAATGAATTTCCAGTTATACGTCTCATTCAATAATAATATTTTCACTATTACCAAATATTTTCTCTTCATCCAATTTTTTGTCACTTGGATATCACGATACCCTAGGGGATATTGCGATACCACTGCTTCATGCCTTGATCCCAGAACTAATGGGGCTTTCGTGATTCCAATGCCCTGATGTCATGATACCACTGCTTTGGAGATGTTTTCGCATGATTTCAGGCCTCCGACAAGTACCTACAACACTCGATCAAATGTTAGGTTCCCCAATTACACAATTGGCCAATTTCGGTATAAAAAATGAGTAAAACAAGGCAATTTTCACTTATTCAATTGAAACATAAAAAAATATTAAAAAACTACGTAAAAGACACAAAAATGCTTGAAAACAAGCTCTTCAAGTATAACGGGGAATTTTAATTTTACATATTAGATTACGACAGATCACACCCCTGTTCAGAAAAATGAAATGAAGAGGCTGATTCAGAAAATGTTACAAGCAAGCATCATTAAAGACAACAATAGCTCATTTGCTTCTCCCATTATCATGATCAAGAAGAAATATGGGAATTGAAGACTGTATGTTGACTCCTGACAACTCAACCAAGTTACCATAAAAGACAAGTTTTTTGTTCTAGTTATTGAGGAATTGTTGGATTAGTTGGGACAAGTTGTGTTCTTTTCTAAATTGGATCTCAAATTGTTATAGGGGAAAAAAGGAGAGCCTAAAATAGAAGACTTAGTCTCAAGTTGAAGAGTAGCACTAATAATTCAATTGTTGGTTTCAGAAATCCAGTTGCAACATGTTTGATGGTGAGTGACACTATTTGGTTTAGTCTAATTATTACAACATGTTTGATTGAAACTATTTTGTAATCTCTGATTAAATAAATATTGAGAGGAAAAGACTTCAATTTTCTTCTTTTCCTTACCTATAAAATTGAATTTCTAGTTTGGATTACATGCCTTTGGTTCTCGTCTCTAGTTATGTAAGGCAGAGTCGCTGTTAGTTGGATGGACCTACATTGAAAACATGAATTGAAAAGATAAGTAATAGAAACTTTGTCATATTTAGACAAATATCAACCACATCTTTATTAACTTTTTACATTTCTTATCCCAATATTCAAAACCAAACAATAATACATTCATTGCATGTTCCTTTTCTCAAATATCATTTTATTTAATGTCATTAGACATTACTCTATTCTTTTTTCTTTGTGATAAAAATTATTAAACAAGAAATTATTACAAATGTTGTAGCTAGGAATCTACCCTTTGAGATTGTTTGATTCTAGTTTTTGACAAATTGCTCAAAGTTGATGGGATAAAACAAGTGAATTTGATGGTGTTCGGAAACAAGCTTCGATGTTTAGTGAGATCAAAATTTGTTCGCAAATTAAATTATTCAATGGGTAAATATCCATGGAAGTTATTGTCCCAGAGTGGGGCTGGACTTGGATGGTGTCTGCGAGACTCATTTTTATCAAATTCAAAGCAGTAGCAGTAATATCGATTAAATTACAACTAGAAATAAAAACAGATCAGTTGGTTTGGTTGCCTAGAGGTTTCGAGGGTTATGTTTGTTCCCTCTCATCCCAAGTACTACTAAGTCAGTACCCCTCTAAATGGGGAGAACTTCGTTGATCTTTCATTGGTTTAAAAGTCCAAATACCAATTGTAAGGCATCGAAACAACAAAGACAAGTATTGGGGACCAGCTGAAGAGAGTGAGTGACACGGTTTGATTTAGAGTCTCATGATTGCAACATGTTTGATCGTGATATGATTGTAATGTCTAACAAAATATATACCAAGACGAAAAGACCTTTTTCTATAAAATCTAAATTTCTAGTTTTGAAGACATGCCTTTGGTTCTCATCTCTTACTTGTTCTGCACGGCTAAGTCGCAGTTGCTTCGATGGGCCTATGTTGGAAACATGAATTGAAAAGAATGCCAACAAGTAATAGAAACTTTGTAATATTCAGATATATCAAATTAAGCTTTGTGTGGACCATTCTCAAATAATTACTTTGGCAATCCTGAATTTAACAATCTAACCATTAAATTTAATTAACAATATAATTATAGTTGCCTTTCATTTAAAATTTTAAATTGATCTAATACCTCTATCATTTCGGTTCAAAACTTTGTTTATTTCATATATATTATATAAAGCAAAGTTTTTAAGTATTTTTGAATGTAACTAAGTAAGCATGTTTTGTAACACCCCCTAACCCCAAACCATCACCGAAACAGGGTTACGAGGTATTACCGGATATATCAAACAATTTACAAATAAACATATCATAAATAACCAACATATTAAAATTATACAAGCATTCATATAAATTTCACTAATTGAATTTTTTTTATAAAAAATTCGGCAGCATTTCTGCTTATTTTTACATAAACCCCCTGCAAAATTTCAAAATATAACCAACCCAATTCATTTCACATTCTCATTTTCTATTCTAAATACCTTCTAATCAAACTCAATCAACTTAATATCAATTTAAATTTATCAATGTACTAATTAAATTGAAATGGATAAACTTCTTTCATTAAAATTCTTAGACTTATAATACTAACATTTTAACTATTTATATTCAAAACATAATAACATTTATACACATCCTATGTACATGCCACATTACTAAAAGAAAATATACATCACCAAAATTTGCTGAAGTCGGGTCTGGTTTTTGGATGTTTGGTTCAAGATTTGACTTCTACAACTCAAGAAGGAAACAACAGTCTGACGAGTATTTCATACTCAGTGGTATTACTATAAATTAAACTATTTAATAATAATAAAATTTCAAATATTGACCATAATCTTTATAAATCAATTTAAACTAAATATACATATTCATGTATCATTTCATAAATCTTAAATTTATATATATATATATACATACTAATTCAATTCATAATTTAACTCATACATTCTTTCTCGTATTTTTCTATAGTGTCAAATCAACCAATTTCATTTTCAAATTTTCATTTCAATTATTTACCCTATTAACAAGCCTCGGACTCTGACAGATACGCGGATTCTACCCAAACACACCAGAATATCCAACCTAAACACACCTGGAATAATATAAATCCTCCCTAACACACCAGTATATCATATCCTCCCAAACACACCAATAAGTCATTAAATACCTCTTCGGATAAATCGAAGCATATAATAACAGAATCATTTTCTCGGCCGAACTACAAATCTCCTCATCACATCACAAATCCTATGGCATGCCATTTGTATCCAATCTAGTCCAATAAGTTAATAGGGTATTATTTTACTTTCCAATTTCAAATTCATTTCCACAACAATTTTAAATACTCAAACAATTCAAAACATCTATTATTTTGATTAATATATAATTCAATATTCACACATATTCTTACTTAATTTCAAATGTCTCATGAATAAAATTTCAATATAGCATTTATTAAATAGATTAAGTTATAGTAATACAAACCCGGAATACGCGTTTACTCCTCAACGATCTTTTCTTTTCCTTTGGATGCCGATGCCTCGTTTTCCTTGTTAGCTACGAAAATAATAATTATTTTCACTATTAATTTCAGCATTAAAAAAATAATTATTAAATTTTATTCAATTCCTACTTATTCCCAATTTAATTCTAACTAAGCTTATTTATTTTTCTAACTTAATTCATATTTCTTTTCTACTTAATTTCTTGCCATATTTAACTCTACTATTCAATATTCATAATTAAACCCTAATTTAAGGCTTTTTATAACTTAATCCCAACTATATAAAACTTATAACTTAGTTTACAAATCAATCTTTTATCTATTCTAACTAGAAATTCTATCAACTAAACCCTAATTTAACAACTTGTTCAAAATGAATCATGTTCATAAACCTATGAACTTTCATAACCTCCACTTAATTTCAACAAAACTTTGTTTTAAAGCTTCTAAAACATCAAAATGAAGAGAAAATGGCTAAATTTAGCTTACCAATTAAACTTAAAGCTTTAAAATCTCAATTTCCCTTTTCTTTTCTTTCCTTTTCTTCCCTATTTTCGTCTCTTTCTCTGTTTCTATTCCGTTCTTCTTTTGTTTCTTTATCTTTTATTTTACTTACTTTACTTTATTTCTTTTATTTTAACTAATAATATATTAAAAAATCTTTTACTTATTAGTTAAGCATATATTTATTTTTATTACAAGTGTACCTATATAATTACTACTATTACACTTGTCTTTATTGCTTACCATACATTTGTCATCTATTTAGTTTATATAATATAATATAATATAATATAATATAAAACATAAAAATCTAAGATTTTTATCACTTATGCCGTCCCATTGCCTGTTAATGGCTTAATTGCCATTTTAATCCTTTTTATTTTCTATTAATCTATAATTCAAGTTTTTCCCTAGTTCAATTTAGTCTTTTTCCTAATTTCCTTAATTAAACTAAATTCATCCAATTAATACCTAATTAAACACTCAACTAAACTCATAATGACTTCAAATATTATAATTTTTTTATGACTCAGTTTACTAAGACGGAGGCCCGATAATGTACTTTTTCCGATGCTTGTGAATTTTGGGTCATTACATGTTTCTTCTATTGCGAGTCAAAAGTTTGCAGCAATTTTAGCCATTTCGTACACTATATCCATAAGTTTTTAAAAATATCATAAATTTCCTTTGGAAATTTTGTTGGTGTATTCTAAATTACATAATAATCGAAATATGAAATATTTTCATATATTCTCGCCTTTTAGTATAAGTAATAATAAAATTTTTGTTCATTCACCCTTACTATGAAAATAAAAATAAAAATTATAAAATTAGAACCGTAAATCAATTTTGGTTTAAAATTTTAAACCTACATATTAAAGATATCCTAACAATTTTACTTTATAAGAGCACAGTTTATGGAATAATTTTTATATCCAATCAAAGGCCTTTTATTCTTATAAATATCGGAAATTACAAAGTTAATCTTTGTGTAGAAAATCTGATAGGTAAGTAGCATAGCATCCATCTAATAGATTAGGAAATCTGTAGTCTTGAGATGTAATAGATTTTACGGTCACATTGGCAACCTTAAATTATAATCTTCATTGATCTCGTTTGCATAACATCCATCTAATTTTGAGAAATCTTCACTTTTAATTTCAAAATTGTAATTAAATAGTTTTATCCAATTAAATAATAATATATGGCTATGGTGATGTCTATAATTCCATAAAATAATTACTCTAATATAATTCATGTCTCTTCCTTTCGAGTTTATCAAGCAATAAATTCCTTCGATTTCACCTAACTTGTTATAATAATGTTTTTTTTGAAATTAGTTAAAGAAGAAAATTTATGATGTTATATTTAAATTGAATCTTTCGATTTATTAGGAATTGATTTTAAATTAGAAAGATCAAAATTTAAGTAGAATCACTTAGGGATGTCAGTGGGGCAAATTTTGCGGGTCCCGCCCTACTTCGTGCTCAATTGACAGTGGGATGGGGACAAAAATTAAACCCGTTGTGAGTGGTGGGGTAGGCGTGGGTATGACCTTGTACCTACCCCATCCCATCGCGCATAATATAATAAACATATTTAAAAAATAAATATTTATAAAAAATTAATTTAATAATTATTTTAATAGTATTTAATTTTTGCTCTTGTGTTGCATTTGAAGATATTTATGATGTATTTGAGATATTGTTTGTATTTTGATATTATGTAATGACTTTATTTTTTGAATTTTAAACTTGAAATTATATCTTATTTACCAATTAAAGGTCGTAACGACTTACCTTTTTTTTTTTAAATAGTGACAGTTAGAATAATGTCACATATGTGGTGGGAGTCTGGAGGATAAATATTTTATACTTTTGTAACAAAAAGTTGGTTTATATTTATTTAACTGATCCTTATAAATATATTATATGAAGTGGGTCATAAGGCAAGTATATAGCGGGATTAGGTGGGTTTGAGACCCATGTGGGTGGTAAGGAGAGGATGAATTTGAGTTTTGTACCCGTAATGGGTCACGTGATGGAGATGGGGATGAAAATTCTTAGCGGGGATGGGGATGAAAATTGTGTAAGTCAAAGTCTGTGTAATTTGTAGTAATGCATACCAAGAAGGAAGCTTTGGCCCTCTCTCTTTCTATCTTTGTCATCTTCTCATTTTGGTATATTGTTTGTTTGGATGTGTTTTGTCTTGTGTTGATCTGATTTGTTGTTCCAGTGATGTTAAGCCTTTGACAAGTAATACGAGTAATATTGGGCTCCAACCACAATACATGGTAAGGAATGAAAGCCAGAAAAATGCAAGACTGCATGTCTACACCATTACTTATTTTTTTTCTTTGTGATAAAATTTATTAACAACAAATGCTATGCTTGTTTTCTGGATAAAGTAATGTTTATTTAATATATCCACAACAATATCAGTCTGATTTACTAAAATATATATATCCACAACAATAAATTAATTTCCAGTTATGAGTCTCATCCAATAATAATATTTTCACTATTACCAAATATTTTCTCTTTTAATATTTGTTTAGAAAATAGCGTTCAAGATGAATTTAGACAAATAGTTTAGTAGTAGATTAAATTCTTTGGATATATTAACCAAATCCACACCAGCAAATTTTACCTATGATGGATTCAATTGAACATATAAAATAATAACTTGTTAGAAGGGTTGATTAATTGGAAAGCATAGAATGGGTTAATCAATTAGAAAACTAGAATTTATAAAACTTAAGTATATAATTTTATATTGGAATTATTCAGTGGGATGAAGAGTAAATTTCAAGTAGCAAAAGGATGGATCCATCTCTCTCCCTTCCATATTTAGTCTTTTTCAAATCTTCAAGAATAGGCTGATGTACAATTATTTTACTTTGAATGCATGAGTCTATGGTAAGGAAGGGGTCCCAGCAGTAAGGTAAAATGGTAAGTGTTGAAACAGAAAATAAAAGAAATGTAGCCGCTGTGGGTCTTATGGAATTAGTATGATTTAACGATGACGGGGCTTATGGTGCTTTGGAATTATCGTTTTTTTTAAGATGATTTGATTTGGTGAAAGGGAGTGCTTTCGATGTGGGTATTTGGTTGCATCCTTATTGTTGTACAAAAATCTAGCTAGTTGGAGGATCAACTTTCCTTTCAATTTTAATAAAAATTATATATGAACTTGTGAACTTGTATTCAAATTGAATCTTTCCATTGAGTCGCTCTTGCAAGTCAATGCAGCAATCAAGAACCATATTATTAATACCCAGCTAAGATCGTGGACGTTTTCTACTCTATATTTTTCTCCTAAATGCTTCATTCCAGTGAAAAGTGCTGCAATTCCTACGGCAATGGCACCTCTGCCGATAATTACATGGAAATACTCCCAAATTAATCTCTTTGTGGAAGCGTCCTCCCCATTAGCAGGTTTTGTCCGGTCTGAGATATGCATTCATTGGTTGCACAGAGGCAAAAACTATGGCAGCAATACCAAGCTTAACATGTAATGAGCTGACATAGAAACCCCGAAGTTCGGCAACTTCAAAAAGAACACCAAGTAGGATAATTGCTAATCCTGAATATTGTAGGTAAATATGAATTTGGTACCATCCATCACCCTTTACATGTTTTAGGTATCTAGCAGCCAATATTCCACCAGGAATCAAAATACCCCAGGAGAGGAACAGCATAAACCCATGTACAGCTTTGACAGGTTGTAAACCTTGCTCAGCGTTGGAAGAACCACGGATAAGCAGCACTTGCACAGGCCTTTGACTCGTGACAGTATGCATGTTTTCTCACTGAGATGTTCATCAGTCCACTTTGAACCCATTGCCCATATGACTTTAAGAGGAGTTGTAGGATCAACAATGTTCTTGCACTGTGGCTTATCATTTTGATTGCATGATGGTTTTAATGGACGTGTGAATTCCAAAGTAATGATGCCATCTTCTGACCTGCACCTGACATGTGTCAGATTCTCATTTGTTGGATGAATGTTCAAGGGATGCTTTCCATCAATCCAATATGTATTTAAATGCCCTTTTCCACTATCGCCAATCCAGCCCACATATGCATAGCTATTCACCATCCCATTACCGAAACCTATTGCAAGATAGCCACTCTTATTCACACCACGGGCAGCAATAGTTATTGAATCTTCTGATGACGTCCAAAAGAAAGTAACTTGATCATCTAAAAGCACACTAGTGTTATACATATCAGACAGGGCACCATCAAAAACTTGAACTTTCCATCCCATCTTCTCCTGGTACAAGGACTGATAATACACTTGATCGGGGGTATTCCTATCGGGAACCCAAATCAATTCATGAGGATTTGCTACAACTCCTTCCGCTTCTGGCCCTCCAGAATAAATAGTCTCAGTTGCATTCCTTAATGTAGCATTCCCACCTAGAGAATCTGAAGTAATATACAATGCAACAGCATGCCCTGCCTGCGCCAAAAACTTAACTGGAACCCCTCTTTCCAATCTCAACACCGGTGCTTACTTATTATTAATACACAAAACCTTAGACGGACTTGGCGGACTTGGATAATGCAACACCTCCCCTGTTGTAGCAACAAGGGGGACTTCTGTATCAGCAATAATCAACTATTGATCCTCATTATCATCAGCATCCAATGGCCAAAACAATCATCTACCTTCTCTGAAACATTAAGCACCAAATGTCCTTATGCAACCTTCTCTGGATCCCCATGAAATTGGGGCAAAAAATGAGACCGATTTTCTTTCGGTGGTTTCATCAACCCTAATGCCCAAATAACCCTCATATCCTCATTAGGATACACAGGCAAATCATACTTCTTAGGGTAAACTGCAAAATTAGTCACTTTTGTTTGTCTTAGATTACATTTTAATCACTTATGTTTGAAATGTTATATTTTAGTCACTTACGTTATCATTTTGTTACGAAGTGATCACTCTATCGTTAAGCTCTGTTACCTCCCTAATGGCGGTCCTACATGGCAATCCAGATGGGTTTTAAATGCCAACTTAGATGTCTTACTTGGCAATCCAAATTGAATTTATTTAATTAAAAACCTATTTTCATTCCAGCAACTGGACATCCAAGTTGGCATTTAAAACCCATTTGAACTGCCACGTAGGACTACCATTAGGGAGGTAATGGAGTTCAATGGTAAAGGGACCACTTCGTAACAAAACGATAACGTAAGTGACTAAAACGTAACATTTCAAACATAAGTGACTAAAATGTAATCTGAAACAAACAAAAGTGACTATTTTTGTAGTTTATACTACTTCTTATCTGTCGAATTCAATGGTTTCCTAAACATAATTAAAGAAACCCCATCTCTCCTATGTCCATAAACTAACCTAGTATTATTCACCATCATGCCATTTTTCGAATTCTCATAAACTACATCAGGGCAAACACCTATAGCTGTACGATCTTTAGAACTCAACTTACATTCACTATAAGCCGTAATGTAAAAATCATCAACAAAAGGCCTACCTTCTTCAGTAAAACTTGCCACCGTAACATCAACTCCTTCGTCCTATTCGGATTTGCCCACCCAAATGCCATGTAATAGGTCGTCGGTGTCGCCGCTTCTAACCCGATCTCGATCTAATTTTCCTCCACATTCAAGTTCCACCGGACCCTATAATTATCCGATAAGTTCTTGCAGTTATCAAACACTGTATGCATCGAGCCCGAAACCGAATCCGACCCATTTCGAGGGAGGGTGACATGGCCGAAGTCCGAGGTGCTGGCGATGTCCCATATTGAAAGAATGTTGATCTGGTCCCAGGTTATGTCGGGGAGCAATTGGACTGAAGACGGTGCATTTTTTGTAAGCTGTTTGATTGAGGCGTTGACCGGAGATGGGGAACCCGCTGGTGAGGTCAGAGAAGTTGAAGGAGACGGCGCCCCAGAAAATGACGTCGGATGAGCCGGATAACATGTCGAATCCGGTGACCTGGAAAGAGTAGCCATTGAGGATTTTGAGATGGCCACGGAGTTGGTGTCGGACCATTGTGAAGTTTGATTCAAACCCGACTAGGGAGCTGATGTTAGAGCATTTCTGACCCGAATCCGCTTTGGAAGAGGCGATGGAATTGATTAGGAAGAGTGGGATTAGAAGGAAAATTTTGGAATTGTACATTCGAATCCGGTCGCGGGTGATTCGAGAATTTGAATTCGGTGATGATGGAAAATGAACGTTTTAAAGAGAAGGAAGGAGCCAATGAGCTGCTGGGTGGTGAGTGGTGACTCGGTGCAGCCGGAGCGAGTTGTCGACTTGTCTCGATATTGGTTTATAATTTTACTTTTTTTCCTGCTTTTCTGAAAAGAGGAAACTAGAATCTCTACTATCAGTTTTTTAATTTTAATTTAGTTCAAATTTTTTAATTTAGTAGTCCAACTAATGGAGAATTTTTTTTGCCAATTTCCATAATGAGAGGACATGATAATTAAAAATTAATATAATAGTAAATTTAATTCTTAATTTTTACATTTTGTATCAATTTAGTCATTATTTTAAAAAAAATTAATCTTCAAAATTTACAAATTATCTCAATTTGATCATCAAAATTTACCTTTTCTTTCCACTTCCTCTGCTACCACTACCATCGTTGCCTCTAGTTCCGGCTTCTCCTCCACCTTTCTAAATTTTTTTTTTTCAATCATGTTCAAATTTAAGGCATTATAATTTATTTTGTGTTAAGTTAGATGAAGCCTAAGCAATTTAAATATATGTGCTTCTATTTTACAATAAATTAGGTTGAAATAGAAAGAGGAAAGGTATGTTTTTTTTGGGAGAAAGGTGGAGGTGGAGGTAATGATGGTAATGGCACGTGGTGAAGTAGAAGAAAAAGTAAATTTTGAGGATCAAATTGAGATTATTAGTAAAATTTGAGAATTAATTATTTTAAAATTTTGACTAAATTAATATAAGATGTAAAATTTGAGAGCTAGATTTATAATTATACTCATTTTTTAACTACTACATTACCTTCCATAGAGATTTAAAGAAATAGTTAAGTGATCAAATTAAAAAATTGATAATTAGGTAACTAAAAAGAAAAGGGAAGATAGTTGGGTGACTTGTGGTATAGTTTACCCTAATAATAAAATATAATAGGGTAAACTATAGAGTTAGTCACCCTACTATTAGTGTGTTTCTGTTTTGCTCACCTAACTATGAAAATTTCAATTTAATCACCATCGTTTTAGATCATTTCTATTTTGGTCACTTACGTTTTAGAGCATTTTATTTTACTCACTCTTCATTAAATCATTAACGAAAGTTATGATGTGACCTTTTTAATTAGTATAAATAATACATTTAGTCTTCAATGCTTACAAATTTTATCAATTTGATCCTCGAACACATAGAATTAAATATAAAGTATATATTATGAAAACGTACAAAATATAATTATTTATATATAATTATCTAAATAATATTATATGTGCTTATATTTAATTATAATTATAAGGTTCAAATATGCATTTAGCTCCTCAAACTTGACACCTTTTCCCATGTTGGTACTTATGATTTTTTTGTCCCAAGTTGGTACCTAATTTTTCATTCTGTCAAGGGCTTTGTTACAATATTAAATATAGGACACATGACACTCTTAGGATGCCATAATCTATTTTTTTTATAAAAATATAATAAAAATTTAAAAGAAACTATATAAATATATATTTTAAAATATAAAGGAAATTATAAATTATAAAAATATATGTAAATAAAAATTTTAAAATATTACAAAAATCTAAAATTCAAGTTGGAAAATCGAAAACCTAGAAAATTTACACATTTTTCTAAATAAATTGCAAACAAATTAGATAAAGATAAATTTTACAATAAATTTTATGTTTAGAGATGGGTGCAAATTATTACACGATTTTTCAAGTTAATAAGAATGTAAAAGATGATGATTTAAAAATGGCTTACAAGAAGCTTTTTCGTTGTCCTTTTTTCTTTTTGTTAATTATTTGCTAGATGATGGGAAAAATTGGGTTCCTTTGTTGGAAATGCTATAAAAACCAAAAATTTACTAAGTTCTGGGGGTTTTGAGTTTTTGGGTTTATCAAAATCACACACACATATAAATTTATCAGTATTTAGTTATATGTGTTTAAATATGATCATTTTTTATATTTAATTATATGTGTTTGAGAATAAAGTTGATAGAATTTGTAAATATGGAGGGTGAAATTTATTGAATTATTTAGAATAAGAATCAAATTGATAGAATATGTAAGTATTAAGAAATAAATGTGTTATTATGCCAGTTGGAAAAGGCAACATCATCGCTTCCGTTACCTATTTAATGGAGAGTGATCAAAATAGAAACAATCTAAAGTGTGAGTAAACAAAATAGAAATAATATAAAATATAAGTGACTAAATTAAAAAATTCATAGCCGGGTGACTAATCCTATAGTTTACCCTAGACGGTAGAAGCAATTAGGATTAATTCCACCAAACATCTCAAACTATTACTCATATTTTAAATTGAACCCTAAACTTGTACACATTCTAATTAAATTACTCAAATAGAATATGATAACATGTTATGCTATTATTCATCGATAATGCATAGAACTTATGCACCAACAATGCATCAAATATTCTCATTAAAAGAAAATGTATAAAATAAGTTTTATACCATCTATAAGTTGTAAAAAAAATTATCCAATAAAAAATATAAAAGTACATATCTATAATTTCACAAAAGAGAATTACATTAATCAACCTCACAAAATATACATCTCACAAATCTGATTGAGGTTAAAAACAAAGAATGCATGCATGTACTGTGCAATTAAAACCATGATCCATATTCAATTCTAAAGTATTGAACATATAATTTTGCATTATTTTACCTCCCTTGATTCTTCACACACTCTTTGGAATAAATTAACCATCTATTCCTTATTTCAATTTTATTAAAAAGTTAGGTTCCCATAAAGACAATCTTTACAAACCAGTGCACCTATCATAAACACATCAGGGAACATTGCCATGAGAGAGGACCTAAGAAAACATAATACAAACTACAAAACATACAATCAGGCACCCACACAAAATGTTTATTAAACAGCTACAGAACCTGCATACCACCAAGCAATGAAGTTTTCTGTTCTGTTTGCAACTTGTTGAACTCGCCCAAGTGTTGGCTTCTCTACCTTTTTGCAAATCTTTGTCGGGCTCGCTCCACGATCCTAATCAACCACCATGGTTTTCCTGTCGTGAATACAATGTATGCCATGCTCATTCCCAGCACCAACCCACATCCATACCCCATCAATATTGAAAATTTCCAATTCAATTCATCACCATCATCATCTCTATCAAATTTGGCTGGAGTTTCCTCATCAGTACCACAGTTTTTTGATAATGGCAAACCACATAAATCCAAATTTCCCATGTAGGAATCGTTAGTGAAAGTATCAAATTGTTTGCCTTGAGGAACGGGTCCCTTCAGATTATTTTGAGAAAGGTTTAACACCTCTAAGAATCCAAGATTTTTTAACTCTGTTGGAATTCTTCCTTCCAGCTTATTTGATGAGAGATCTAATGATTCAAGCTCTGACAAATTACCTAAAGATGATGGGATAGGACCTATTAAACAGTTATGGGAGAGATTTAGGACAATAAGTAAATGAAGCTCACCAAGTATTTTTGGAATTTCTCCCCTGAATTGGTTACTAGAAAGGTCAATAACCGTCCAAATGGATAATAGTGATTCAAACTGTATTTCCAGCCCTTTTGCTGTAACAGATAAACCAGAAGCATAATCCACCCAAAATGAACCAATTGCATCTTTCGTGATCTTTACTTCTCTCATGTAATTTGGTTCAACTTTCTTTCCATACTCATCTCTAATGGCATGCATATGCTCAAAAAAAAGGGTAGGTAAGTAGCCACTAAAATTATTGTGAGAAAGATCAATGATTCGCAATTTAGTTAAAGAAACTGTAGTATCAAAGCTCTCTATTTGGCCGTAAAGTCTATTCGATCTCAAGATAAGAACTTGCAGCTGATCCAAATTTCCTAACCAACTTGGGAAAGTGTCATTCAAATTGTTGTTTCCAACATTGAGAAGATTTAAAGCTTTGCAATTACCCAAAGATCGTGGTAGTGACCCTTCTAATTCATTGTTGTTGATGCGTAAACTTCTCAACATGCAACCTTTAGCAAAATTTTCTGGTATTTGACCATGAAAATTATTATTCCTTAGATCAACTGCTGTGAGAGAAGAACTCAAGTTTCCGATGCACTTTGGAATTGTTCCCTCCAAAATTTTCCCATCTAAAGAAATACTCATAAGGGAAGTCAAATTGCATATTGAAGAAGGGATTTCTCCAATTAAGTTATTAGTTGAAACTCCATACAATTGCAATAAAGGTGGTGGTGTTGGAATTCGACCTTAGAGATAAAATTGAAAATGAGATAGAATTAGGAGTTTGAAGATTCTTTGGAATATAAATTATAAAATAACTATATTTGTGATGATGTGTACACTCAATACAAATAATGCATCACAACAACTTTTAAGTTGTAATCTATTGAAGGAAACTACTACTATCTTCTAGAGAGAAATTTTATTTCCTTACTTAAAAGTAAAAGGGATTGCATAAATGTATAAAAATAGAAGGAAAAAAATCAAACTATACTTAATAGTTTATTATAAAAGAGATAACCATTTAATATCTTACTTATATTTCATTTTTAGTGTTTATTATTATTTTTGTACTTTTATGTATATTTTATAATTTATTATTGGGGTTCACGGTTGTTATTGTCAAGAATATCATCTCTAAGACTTGAATCTTGTTCTCCCTTAAGAGAATAATATGTTTTACCAACGCATCTAATATTTATTGGTGTAGTATTTATTATAACTACAAATAATTTTAATTATCTTTTATGAAACTCTAAGTTAGAGGTCAAATAAAAAACAAATTAATTGATATAGTGTTTAAATTTTTATCATTATATGTAAAGTTTTAATTATTAGTTATAATTTTTTCCTCACAATTGAAATTTAAAACGATATTTTATGAAATTTAAAGATAACATAATTAATAGAAAATTGACATTTTCTTTAGAGTCGGAATCTAAGTAGTAGCAATATCTCAGAATCGGTACTTCAAATGTACATTTTATGTTTATAATTTTTATAAGATTGGGAGTTAATTGAGATTGTAGCCTCAAAATTGGTGTTAATAAGAATGTAAAAGATGATGATTTAAAAATGGCTTACAAGAAGCTTTTTCGTTGTCCTTTTATTTTATTTTATTTGATAATTATTTGCTAGGTGATGGGAAAAATTGGGTTCCTTTGTTGAAAATCCTATAAAAACCACAAAGTTACTAAGTAATGGGGGTTTTGAGTTTTTGTGTAACAACCCGATTTTGGGCTTAGTCGGAACAGTGGTTTTGGGACCACAAATCTGACGAGGAAAAATTTATTCTTATTATGTCTTTATGGTCTACAATTTCACAGAATAATATCGTGAAAATTTCGTTCGAAAATTTTGACGTTTGAGCACTCGATTTAGTAAAAAGGACTAAATTGTAAAAAGTGAAAAAATTGAGTTCTACATGTTAGAAGTGTCCAATTGTTATGAAATTTTAAATTAGAGATCCTTATTTGGTAATTAGACTATTGGTTAAGTTGGTGGACAAAAATGGACATGGTTAGGCATGTTTCCAAAGTTTTTCATTAATGGCGTTTTAGTCATTTTTTTAATTAAAATGAATTAAAAACAAAATTAAAAGCCAATTTTTGTCCATCTTCAAGCTAGGGGCCGAAATTTTCATGGAGAAACCATGGATATGGTTTTTCAAGCTTCCAAGCTCGATTGTAAGTCCGTTCTAGCCCCATTTTTAATGCTTTTCACGTTTTTGAAATCCTTGTAACATGATTTATTTATTTCTACCATTTATTTGAGATATGATGAAGGTCTAGATTTTGACCCATGTTATAAATTTGTGTATTTTGATGGTTAATGGTAGATTTTGACCCATTTATTTGTGTATTTTCGGTGAAAATGCATAAAAGGACTAGTTTGTAAAAAGATTGTAAAATGTGTGTAAGTGTGTGAATAAGTGAAAATTGTGGAATGCTATAGTTATGAAAATGGTTCAGCTAGGCCTAAAATGCAAAGAAATTGAATAAAATTATTTTACAAGCCTAAGGGTAAAATCATAATTTTGTGAAACTTTAGGGGAAAAGATGTAATTTTTCCAAAGTGTGATTTTTGGACTAAATTGAATAATTTGAGTGTTAAATAAGGTAAATGTGTTATTATAAATTAAGAAAGACGAGAAATTGACTTTGATCGGTGAAAAAAGTGAAATTATGAAAGAGTATATTTAGCAACAAAATAGTTTAGATAGAAATAGTTGTGTGATATTGAAAATCACCAAAAATCGTGTAAATTGAATTAGAGGCTGAATAATATATTAAATTAAAGCTAAATGAGTCTATTTTCACATAAAAGAGACAGAGCAAGCAAAAGAGTTTTATATTATGAGATATTTTAATTTTAGTGAGATAGGGCCAGAATGATTTCGAAATTCCCTCTTTGAATTTGGAAAATCATTAAAATTTTACAAAAATAATTAGGAGCTAAACTTTATATTTTAGAATCTTGAATGAGTATAGTTTCAAAATAAACAAACAGGAACATTATCCAAATTCTATACAATGAGATAATTAATTTTTAGTGAAGAGGGTCGAAGCGTCGAGCATTGAAATAGGAGAAAATTTAAAGAATAAAATGTACTTATTGGATAAGAAAAAAATAATGAAAATTTTATGGTAAGAATATATATGAGTCTAGTTTCAGGTAAAATGAAAGGATCTTAATTTGGAGCTCTGTAGCTCGAGATATAAATAAATTAGTGACTTTGACTCAGACAGACAGCTTGAATTTACATACAGGAAAATAGTGAAAGAATGGATAATGTTGTTTAAATGTGTTATACACATTAAGGATGTGGAATGGAGAGGAGGAGGAGGAAAACTGGAAAAATATAGGAACGATTCATGTATAATTGGTCATATGCTCGATTATAATTGATAAATGATGAAATAGAAATGATGCTTATATTTGTGCATTATTGGTCATGGTTTAAGTTCATGTGGGAAAATAAGTTTCATAGTATGTGTGTATGGTATATTGGGTATATGATTTTGCATGAAGTAATGTCATGAATGGTTTATGAATTAACACATGTCGGTAAGTTACGTGTAAATAATAGCAATATATTTTTATAAATTGTGAATTATATTTGGTATGTGAATTAATATTGAATGTGGAAGGAAAATTGTTCATGAATTATTCAAGTGATAAAGTGCTTAAAATAAAGTGTTAAGTGCAAATTCCTGGTTGAACTTAGGAATAGAAGTGGATACAAGTGACATGTCACTAGAGACTAGTGTTATAGTGTTACAGTGAGTCCCGGTTGCTGGGTGATCTAGCATGTGTTGCAGATACCTGACAGCTTGTATGAGCAGGCCCGTGGACATTTTCAGTGTTATTGATTAGTGGTAACTTCGGCTACATTTCAATGGTAGCTACAGCTACATATCAGTGGTAGCTTCGGCTACATTTTAGTGGTATCTACGTCTACATATCAGTGGTAGCTTCGGCTACATATTAGTGTGACACTTATGTGCTAATTCTCTACTTATTCGTGTATATTCCGAATGTTCAATGGGATTAATAATGAGTTAAAATGAATATGAAATGTGGTGTACATGCTTAGGCTTTGGTCAAGTTGTGGCTCAATTATGCCACGTTAAACTTATATTTATGCATTGTATTGATACGTTTATGTTTTGTGTAATATGCATAGGAACGGGTGTGGAAAGGTAATGAATTAATAAGTTCATACTTGAAGGGTAAAATGACGAAAAAGGGGATGATGAGTTGAATTGATGTTGCTATTTAAGCTAGAGTGATATTTTTATTGGAAAATTGAGAATTTCATAAATGTGTTAATGAATGATATAATCGATATACGTTGAGTTAAATGTTAAATACGTATTAGTATTGAACTTAATAACATTGAATTGTACGTGAATTAAATGGAAATTGCTAGTGATATGATTTAAATTGTGAGCATGAGAAATTGTGAATTGAATGAAATGGAAATGAAGCATTGAATTGCATGAGTATGTATCGGGTCTCGTAGGTCCTATTTATTATGATTATAATATTTTGAGGATATATTGTGAAGAGTTATAAAAACATGTTAATAATTTTAAAAGTTTTAATTTAGATGAAATTTTATAACTCGGTTAAATACATTTACAAGTGTATGTGTTCTGGTAATGCCTCGTACCCTATTTCGGTGTTGGATACGGGTAAGGGGTGTTACATTTTGGGTTTATCAAAATAACACTCACATATAAGTTTATCAGCATTTAGTTATATGTGTTTAAATATAATCATTTTTTATATTTAATTATATGTGTTTGAAAATAAAGTTAATAGAATTTTTAAATATGGAGGGTGAAATCTATTGAATTATTTAGAATAAGAATTAAATTAATAGAATGTGTAAGTATTAAGAAATAACCGTGTTATTATGCAGTTGGAAAAGGCAACATCATCACTTAATCGTTAACTATTTAAAGGAGAGTGATCAAAATAGAAACAATCTAAAGTGTGAGTGACCAAAATAGAAATAATATAAATGTAAGTGACTAAATTAAAAATATTCATAGTTGGGTGACTAATTCTATAGTTACCCTAGATGGTAGAAGCAATTAGGATTAATTCCACCAAACATCTCAAACTATTACTCATATTTTAAATTGAACCTAAACTTGTACACATTCTAATTAAATTACTCAAATAGAATGTGATAATGTGTTATGCTATTATTCATCGATAGTGCATAGAACTTATGTACCAACAATGCATCAAATATTCTCATTAAAAGAAAATGTATAAAATAAGTTTTATACCATCTATAATTTGTAAAAAATATGTATTGAATAAAAAATATAAAAATACATATCTATAATTCCACAAAAAGAATTACATATCTATAATATCTTTTATAAATTCAATTCCAAATCTCCATACTAAATCAACCTCACAAATCTGATTGAGGTTAAAAAGAAAGAATGCATGTATTTTGCAATTAAAACCATGATCCATATTCAATTCTAAACTATTGAACATATAATTTTGCATTATTTTACCTCCCTTGATTCTTCACAAACTCTTTGGAATAAATTAACCATCTATTCCTTATTTCAATTTTATTAAAAAGATAGGTTCCCATAAAGACGGTCTTTACAAACCAGTGCACCTCTCATAAACACATCAGGGAACATTGCCATGAGAGAGGACCTAAGAAAACATAATACAAAGCACCCACACAAAATGTTTATTAAACAGCTACTGAAAAAGGCCTGCATACCACCAAGCAATGAAGTTTTCTGTTCTGTTTGCAACTTGTTGAACTCGCCCAAGTGTTGGCTTCTCTACCTTTTTGCAAATCTATGTTGGACTCGCTCCACGATCCAAATCAACCACCCTGGTTTTCCAGTCGTGAATACAATGTATGCCATGCTCATTCCCAGCACCAACGCACATCCATACCCCATCAATATTGAAAATTTCCAATTCAATTCATCACCATCATCATCTCTATCAAATATGGCTGGGGTTTCCTCATCAGTACCACAGTTTTTTGATAATGGCAAGCCACATAAATCCAAATTTCCCATGTAGGAATCGTTAGTGAAAGTATCAAATTGTTTGCCTTGAGGAATGGGTCCCTTTAGATTATTTTGAGAAAGGTTTAACACCTCTAAGAATCCAAGATTTTTCAACTCTGTTGGAATTCTTCCTTCCAGCTTATTTGATGAGAGATCTAATGATTCAAGCTCTGACAAATTACCTAAAGATGATGGGATAGGACCCATTAAACAGTTATGGGAGAGATTTAGGACAATAAGTAAATGAAGCTCACCAAGTATTTTTGGAATTTCTCCCCTGAATTGGTTACTAGAAAGGTCAATAACCGTCCAAATGGATAATAGTGATTCAAACTTTATTTCCAGCCCTTTTGCTGTAATAGATAAACCATCAGCATAATTCATCTCAAATATAATAAATTTCTTCATCTTTACTTCTCTCATGTAATTTGGTTCAACTTTCTTTCCATACTCATCTCTAATGGCATGCATATGCTCAAAAAAAGGGGTAGGTAAGTAGCCACTAAAATTATTGTGAGAAAGATCAATGATTCGCAATTTAGTGAAAGGAACTGTAATATCAAAGCTCTCTATTTGTCCGTAAAATCTATTCGACCTCAAGATAAGAACTTGCAGCTGATCCAAATTTCCTAACCAACTTGGGAAAGTGTCATTCAAATTGTTGTTTCCAACATTGAGAAGATTTAACCCTTTGCAATTACCCAAAGATCGTGGTAGTGACCCTTCTAATTCATTGTTGTCGATGCGTAAACTTCTCAACATGCAACCTTTAGCAAAATTTTCTGGTATTTGACCATGAAAATTATTATTCCCTAAATTAACTGCTATGAGAGAAGAACTCAAGTTTCCGATGCACTTTGGAATTGCTCCCTCCAAATTATTCTCATCTAAAAGCATAACCATAAGGGAAGTGAGACTGCATATTGAAGAAGGGATTTCTCCAATTAAGCTATTATTTGAAGCTTCATACGATTGCAATAAAGGTGGTGGTGTTGGAATTCGACCTTAGAGATAAAATTGAAAATGAGATAGAATTAGGAGTTTGAAGATTCTTTGGAATATAAATTATAAAATAACTATATTTGTGATGTGTACACTCAATACAAATAATGGATTAATTTACTACACTACTTCTAACCATTTTAGATGCATCACAACAACTTTTAAGTTGTAATCTATTGAAGGAAACTACTACTATCTTCTAGAGAAATTTTATTTCCTTACTTAAAAGTAAAATGGGATTGCATAAATGTATAAAAATAGAAGGAAAAAAAATATCAAACTTTATTATAAAAGAGATAACCAGAATACAAAGATTGGGGTAGAGTCAAGTTTCCAAATTCTATAGGCATAATTCCCTCCAAAGAGTTGTCATGCAATGATAAATACATCAACTCTTTACACTTGAATAAGCTATTTGAAATTCTACTGAAATTTGATTATGTGTGAAGCTCAATAATTGCAATTTAGAAATGTTATCAAACATGAGATGATTAGTTTTGAAACTAATTTTTATCGGTGAGAAATTATATAAGATTTACACATGTAAGGATCTTAACCTAAGTAAGAATTATTATGAAAATATAACCAAATGAAGCTTGAAAAATTCTTCGCTATTATAGGAATCGCCATTCTAAATCATTGTTATATAATATCAACTGTTATAAGAAATGATATTATACTTGTTATGTTGTTATTAGAAAGATTTATGATCTCGAGAGTAGTCAAATTGTTAATAGCCGAAAGGCTTTCACCTAAAACATATAATCAAATTTGTCAAAATAGCTTGATGATAGAACCCATGCACTTTATTTTTTTCTGTAATTAGAGAGAGAAGTCATGTACCTTGTTTCTCTTATATTAAACTTATGGCTGAAAACAGTTTTAGATTGTTTTCTCAAAAATACTTACTTATATTCTTTGACTCATCTTTAGATTGTGTTTATTGTTATCCCCTTCTTCACTAACACTCATCATCATCATCTTTCTTGATAAGCGAATTTCTAAGTTTTGAAATATATAAAACAAACAGTGACCATTAATATATTGCCCAAAATCTCAAAATCATTTAACACGAAGAAAACCATTACTTTGATTAATTTAAGCCGAGAACAAACAACAATTGTGGGTGAACCCAAAGAAAAATGATGGATCAAAAGCCAAGATGAAGAAGCCAATTTCTACCATAAGGTTTTGTATGTAGGTATAAGGCAAATCATAAGGAGAGGAATAACTAAATTTAATAAATTTTAATCATTCTTCAATATCTTTAAAATTTTCATTCCAAGGATGTAGGCACAACATCCCTTGATTATAATGTAAAATTTCCAATTTCCATAGGGATACTTCCACCCAAAGAGTTGTTAGAGAATGATAAAAATGTTAACTCTTTGCACTTGATTAAACTATTTGGAATTCTACCGAAATACATTCATTACATATTTATTTTTGCATATCTCGTTTTATTTACTCTCACTAGACATTTTATATATATATATATAAATTATTAAATATTAAATTTCATATATATAAAAAATCCACATATTACTTATTTTATTAATACATAAACAGTAAATCGTTTAAATGATTTCAAGTTTAAAAAACAATATATTTTAGATTTTATGTGAATTCTTTTAAGTTCAATATTCAAATTATTCAGATTTCCATCATCAAAGTTGAATAGTTTGTAATTCAAATTATTGCTCTCTTTTACTTGTACCAACATTTCCTATATTTTTCTTATGTTAAAATTGTCAAAGTATTAAATATATAATTAATTGGAGAGAAGTCAAAAGCTAATTAATAATATATAGGGATTGCATAAAAGTAACAACAAAAGAAAAAGATATATGAAATTATACCGATAAGTTGTTATTAGAAAGTCCAATAATTTGGAGAGTGGTCAAGTTTTCAATAGTTGATGGGATTTCACCTAAAAATATAAAATAATTAATGCTTAGTATTTTTGTTCAAATATAGGATACATCATCGAAGCTGAACAAATATATATTAAAAGGGTATAAAGTAGGTTCTAATTAAAATCAAACCTTAAATTGATTTAATGTAAAATTTAATTCTTTTCTTATCACCAAATAAATTTACTTTTAGTAAATTAGGAGTTTTAATAAAATACTTGTAAGAACTGATTGTTTTATGACTAGGTGTTTTGTTTTCAATATATTGTTTACTTTTAGTTGTTTTGAACAATTAAAAGGGATTGCATAAATGTAACAACTAAAAATAATAAGTTGTTATTAGAAAGACTAATGGCTTGAGAGTGGTCAAGTTTTCAACAGTTGATGGGATTTCACTTAAAATATAAATAAATAGGTCAAAATATCTTGGTGCTAGAATTATGTTATCTTTGTGTGTGTACTTTTTTAAATTTATGTTTAATGTAGATAGCTAACTTAGAAGTAACTCAAAATATAGAGAAATTTTAATAAATACTCGAACACAGTTGAACTTTTGACAATTTATAACTCAAATTTGTTTCTTATACTCAAAATACTTGCCCTATTTTTTAAGCTAAAAGTAATATATTAAGAAACTAAAAAATTGTAAAGCTAATTAATAATATGGAACAACAACTAAAAGGAGTTACATAAATGTAACAACAAAGCAAAAGAAAATTTTGATGAAAAAATGATATTATATCTGTTTAAGAAGTTATTGGAAAGAGTAATGTACTTGAGAGAAATAAGATTTCTAAAATAGATGAAAGAACATATAATTAATAATTTATATATTCTATTTTGATGAAAAACAGTCTCTATTTTAATTACTTCAAAATATTGCATAAATTTAATAACAAAATGGAGAATAAAAGAAACATGAAATTATACTGTCAATTTATTATTGAAAAGAGAAAGTATTTGGAGAGAAGTCATGTTTCCAATAACAAGAGGAATTTTACCGAAACATATAATTAAATCAGTAAATATATAATTATTTTATTAATTATTTTAAGAGTTTAATAAAGCAAATCTAAAAGGTAGAAGAAATAGCTAATTAGAAGTAGTGTGTGATTCAAAAGGGTATAAAGTAGGTCCAAATTAAAAATCAAATTTTAAAATAATTTAATGTAAAATTTAACTCTTTTCTTATCACAAATAAATTTACTTTCAGAGAAATTAGAAGTTTTAATAAAATAGTTGAAATAAGTGATTGTTTATGACTAGGTGAAAATTAGATGAAAAAACATATAATTAATAATTTATATATCTATTTCTCTCATACTATGAACTATGGTTGAGCAAAAATTAATAAAAAAATCAAACGGATAGAAATAGCTTAGTTAGAAGTTTGCATATCTCATTTTATTTTATTTACTCTCACTAGACATTTAATCTTTTAAGGTAACTTTTGTTTTATTTACTTAAAAATTGCATAAATTTAATAAAAAAGAGAATAAAAGAAATATGAAATTATATCTGCGGTTTGTTATAGCTAAGATAAAGTGATTGGAGAGAAGTTAAATTTCCAATAACAAGAGGAATTTCACTTGAAACGTATAATTAAATCGGTCAAAATTTACAAATATTTTCCTACCAAGCCCTTAATTTATTTGTTGAGCATATTAGTGTCTGTTTCATTTACCTATTTTTAAATATGCAAATTTAATTTAGTCTTATAATAATATGAGTAATATTGGGCTCCAACCACAATACACGGTAAAAAATGAAAGCCAGAAAAATGCAAGACTGCATGTCTACACCATATTATTTTTATAAATAAAAGAGTAATCTCTCTCTATATAAATAAATGAGTTGGGTTGGATTCCATTTAATTGAAAATGAGTTGGATTGGCTGATTATTTGATTTTGGGTTAAATGAAAATCAACTTCAGCCTGGATGTAGGTATTGGGTTTAATGTAACTTATATAAAGAGTTTAGTATGTCGCTTTATTTGACTTATTTGGTTTGGACACTCAAATTTGAAATTGATCAATTAAACCAATAGAATTGAGTCTCAACTAAATAAAGTGAAAACTCAACTAAATAGAATTGGATTAAAGTGATTCAATTAATCAAATTTTCACATACTTATAACTATCGTGATTCATTCATATTATTATTCTCATACTATAATCATGTTATGTAATAAAATTGTGTAATAAAGTACTTGATTTTGTTTTCCTAACTTGATGTATTTGGAAAGATCGAAGCTTTTTTCTATTTTAGGGTGTCTCTTGGAGCACAGGTGAGATTATTAAGATATTATATATTTTGGGCAAAATAGTTTGTTTCTTTTCATAAGGAAGACATTTCTAGACAAAAAGAACAAAAGTTAGCAGTTGAGATGTCAGAAAGTTGGATCAATCTTTGCACTGATGGGGCGGTCCAAATTGCCCTGGGTGATTCTAAAGCGGGGGAAGTCAAAAGAAATGGAAAAAGGGAGTGGATTATGGGATACAACAAAAATCTAGGCAAATGCTCAGCCTTCAATGCTGAACTATGGGTAGTTCTTGATGGATTAGCTCTCATTCACAAAGGGCGCTATGATGGTGTATTGATACAAACTGATAGCTTGGAGGTGGTTAAAGCCATTCAGGACTCCTCTCCCTCAAGCTTGAATTCTACCCTCATCAGACGTATAAATGTACGTTCATGGGCCATTCAACATTTTCCTAGAGAACATAATAAAGTTGCCGATTGCTTGGCCAAAATGGCCTTTGATACGAATATGTCACTTTAGTTAATTAAATCAAGAACAAATATAGTTATGGATGAACAAATATGGGAAGCAAAGAAAAATGATGGATCAAAAGGGAAGAATAAGCTAATTTCTGCCATAAGGTAGATGGTGAACTTAGGATGTGGAGTTCAAATTATTGATATTTTTCTTATTCTTATATTTTTCTAATTTTAAAGTAGTTAAAGGATTAAATGTGTAATTAATTGTTTTAAGCCAAAAGTATTATAGTAATATAAAAGAAAATATGAGTATATAAAGAAATACTCAAATTTGTTTCTTATACTCAAAATGTTTACATAAGACACAATAATATTTATAACTTTTGTAATGAAATAATATTCAAAACTTCAACTTTATTTGGAAGAAAATTGAAATAAATAATATTTGCTATACACATGAATGATTAGTAGAGTTTAATTATATATATATTTTTATATTTTAATATTTAATAAAATTACATCTTTTAATTCAAAAGATATTTTAATCAACCGTTTTATTAGTTTTCGAGTTAGGGCTTATATATATAATATATATGTCGAGCTAGAAATAGTACAAAAAGTTGACATTTTTGAAAGTATGATAATTTGAATAGAAGTAACATATACTAATGTGGAGCAATTGTTCCATATAATCCTTTTATGATGAAATGATTGCTTAATTTACTTCATAACTTCTTACATTTAGACATAATAATCAGGTTTTAATCTTTTAAGAACTTTTATTTTATTTACTTAAAATTGCATAAATTTAATAAAAAAAGAGAATAAAAGAAACATGAAATTATACCTGTCAATTTGTTATAGCTAAGATAAAGTGATTGGAGAGATGTCAAGTTCCCAATAACAAGAGGAATTTCACCTAAAACATATAATTAAATCAATAACTTTTATTTTATTTACTTAAAAGATTGCATAAACGAAACATGAAATTGTACCTGTAAATGTATTATTGTAAAGAGAAAGTGTTTGGAGAGAAGTCAAGTTTCCAATAACAAGAGGAATTTCACTGAAACATATAATTAAATCAGTAACTTTTATTTTATTTACTTAAAAAGATTGCATAAATTTAAAAACAAAAGGAGAATAAACGAAACATGAAATTGTACCTATAAATTTATTATTGTAAAGAGAAAGTGTTTGGAGAGACGTCAAGTTTCCAATAACAAGAGGAATTTTACTTGAAACATATAATTATCAAATAAATTTTCTTAATAAAATACTTTTAGTGCAATTAGAAGTCTTACTTATAAATGGTAATTTTATTAACAATAAAAAATATTTATCTTTGTCAAAAAAAAACACTAAACACAAAATACTTGTTATTATCAGATAAATTTTATTAATAATAAGAGAATTTCACCTAAAACATAAAATTAAATCAGTAAATATATAATTATTTTTATTAATTATTTTAAGAGTTTAATAAGGCAAATCTAAAAGGTAGAAGAAATAGCTAATTAGAAGTAGTCTGTGAATCAAAAGGGTTTAAAGTAGGTCCAATTAAAATCAAATCTTAAAATAATTTAATGTAAAATTTAACTCTTTTCTTATCACCAAATAAATTTAGTTTTAGAGAAATTAGAAGTTTTAATAAAATAGTTGAAATAAGTGATTGTTTATGACTAGGTGAAAATTAGAAGAAAAAAACATATAATTAATAATTTATATATCTATTTCTCTCATACTATGGACTATGGTGGAGCAAAAATTAATAAAAAAATAAAACGGATAGAAATAGCTTAGTTACAAGTTCAATGTTAATTCAATAAATTTTAAAAAAAAAACACATTGTTTCCAAAAGGGTAAGAAATATATCCAAATTATAATTTAGATCATAAATTAATTTAATGTAAAATTTAAATAAAGTTTAAAATTTTGTTATTATCAGATAAATTTTCTTAATAAAATACTTTTAGTGAAATTAGAAGTCTTACTTATAAATGGTAATTTTATTAACAATAAAAAAAATATTTATCTTTGTGCCAGAAAAAATACTGCATAGATCATGAAAAGGAAAAAACTAAAACATCCAAAAAAATATATGTAAAACACTGAACACAAAATTCATAGTTGTATAGGAGGATTAGATACATTGGTCCCATAATGAAGAAATCATCACTTCATTTAATTAAAGCAAGAACAAATGAAGTTATGGATGCACAAATATGGGAACCAAACAAAAATGATGGATCAAAAGGGACGAATAAGTTAATCAATCATTTTTATTAGTTTTCGAGTTGAGGCTTTTATATATATATATATATATATATATATATATATATGCAGAGTTAGAAATACTACAAAAGGTTGATATTTTTAAAAGTATGATAATTTGAATAGAAGTAACATATGCTACTGTGGAGTAATTGTTCCATATAATCCTTTTATGATGAAATGATTGCTTAATTTATTTCATAACTTCTTACATTTTTAAATGCATTAATAATGACTCTAAGGTTTTAATCTTTTAAGGTAACTTTTATTTTATTTACTTAAAAATTGCATAATTTTAATAACAAAAGGAGAATAAAAGAAACATGAAATTATACCTGTCAATTTGTTATTGCCAAGATCAAGGAATTGGAGAGAAGTCAAGTTTCCAATAACAAAAGGAATTTCACCTGAAACGTATAATTAAATCAGTAAATATTTGTAAATATTTTCCTAGCAAACCCTTAATTTATTTGTTGAGCATATTAGTGTCTGTTTCATTTACCTATTTTTAAATATGCAAGTTTAGTTTAGTCTTATAGTACTTATGATAACCCAAAAATATTTTAATTATAATACTCAAATTAAATATAAAATTAGAAAATATTTATTTTGTTCCGAAAAAAACACCGCATAGATCATAAAAAGGAAAAACTAAAACATCCAAAAAAATATGTCAAACACTAAACACAAAATTCATAGTTGTAGAGGAGGATTAGATACATTGGTCCCATAATATGTCACTCAAAATCTCAAAATCATCCAACAAAAAGAAATCATCACTTTAGTTGAGGCTTACATATATAATATATATGTTGAGTTAGAAATACTACAAAAGGTTGACATTTTTAAAAGTATGATAATTTGAATAGAAGTAACATATGCTAATGTGGAGTAATTGTTTCATATAATCCATTTTATGATGAAATGATTGCTTAATTTACTTCATAACTTCTTACATTTAGACATAATAATGAGGTTTTAATCTTTTAAGGTAACTTTTATTTTATTTACTTAAAAGATTGCATAAATTTAATAACAAAAGGAGAATAAACGAAACATGAAATTGTACCTGTAAATTTATTATTGTCAAGACCAAGTGATTGGAGAGAAGTCAAGTTTCCAATAACAAGAGGAATTTCACCTGAAACATATAATTAAATCAATAACTTTTATTTTATTTACTTAAAAGATTGCATAAACGAAACATGAAATTGTACCTGTAAATTTATTATTGTAAAGATAAAGTGTTTGGAGAGAAGTCAAGTTTCCAATAACAAGAGGAATTTCACTGAAACATATAATTAAATCAAGAACTTTTATTTTATTTACTTAAAAGATTGCATAAATTTAAAAACAAAAGGAGAATAAACGAAACATGAAATTGTACCTATAAATTTATTATTGTAAAGAGAAAGTTTTTGGAGAGAAGTCAAGTTTCCAATAACAAGAGGAATTTCACTGAAACATATAATTAAATCAGTAACTTTTATTTTATTTACTTAAAAGATTGCATAAATTTAAAAACAAAAGGAGAATAAATGAAACATGAAATTGTACCTATAAATTTATTATTGTAAAGAGAAAGTGTTTGGAGAGAAGTCAAGTTTCCAATAACAAGAGGAATTTTACTTGAAACATATAATTATCAATAAATTTTCTTAATAAAATACTTTTAGTGCAATTAGAAGTCTTACTTATAAATGGTAATTTTATTAACAATAAAAAATATTTATCTTTGTCAAAAAAAACACTAAACACAAAATACTTGTTATTATCAGATAAATTTTATTAACAATAAAATTGAAAATTTTTGTTATTATCAGATAAATTTTCTTAATAAAATACTTTTAGTGAAATTAGAAGTCTTACTTATAAATGGTAATTTTATTAACAATAAAAAAATATTTATCTTTGTGCTAGAAAAAACACCACATAGATCATAAAAAGGAAAAAAACTAAAACATCCAAAAAAAAAATGTCAAACACTAAACACAAAATTCATAGTTGTAGAGGAGGATTAGATACATTGGTCCCATAATATGTTACTCAATCTCAAAATCATCCAACAAAAAGAAATCATCACTTTAGTTAATTAAAGCAAGGACAAATAAAGTTATGGATAAACAAATATGGGAAGCAAAGAAAAATGATGGATCAAAAGGGACGAATAAGCTAATTTCTGCCATAAGGTAGATGGTGAACTTAGGATGTGGAGTTCCAATAAATACCTAAACATACCTAAACTTTTGGCAATACAAAATCAAATTCTAGTGGTTAAAATTATGAAATGAGTAATTATTATTTTTACAGCAAAAATATGAGTATATAAAGAGAAAAAACATAAAATGTAAAGCAATATAAAAAGAAGTTTTAAGGTAAGTAGGTTTGTTATTTTTAAGAATATTAGTAAAGCAGGACATATGGTTTTGCTTATATAAGAAGTTGTTTCATGCGATGGAGAAATGCATAGGGATGTCATATTACCCATGTTTGCATCTAAATATTTGAGTCTTATTTGTATTAAGAAATATATTATTTGAAAGAGTTTAATATTTTAAGCTGTCTAATAATAAATAAATTAATCAAAGAAAAATAAAGCATCTAAAATATATGTCTTATACCAATATTCTTATATTTGTCTAATTTCAAAGTAGTTAAAGGATTAAATGTGTAATTAATTGTATTTTTAAACGGCAGTTATTTTATTTTTATATTTGTTTATTTTTTATTTTAAAAAATATATTTAAACTTCATAAAATGAATGGATATATTTGAACACGAAATATGATACGATAATTTAGTGAGAATGAAACAAAACAATGGCAGAAAAATGATATGATGACATTAAATGGAAAATAAGCGAATGACTAAATAAGTAAGTAAATAAAGGAGAATAAGAAGAAAAGACCAAAAAAATTGCTATGCTAATGAATAATATCAATATTTCTATGATGATAACAAAACAACGATTAAACGATAATCATGTTGTGGTTATTATCTTAGTATTAAATTGAATAAATAATAATGACAAGAACAAAGAATAAAATAGAATAATATGTGCAAATGAAGGATTGAATTGAAATCTAAATAGAATTAAAGGCACAAATCATAATAAATTAAATAAAAAATTGAATAAGGGCTAAAATTGAATGTGCGAAAAGGGACGAGGACTAGATGAGAAATTATTCCTAGTCCTACAAACGTGCCGTTTCATGATGGATTGAAACGAAACAAAACCAAAATCGCAGGGGAAAATTAAAAAGAAAAAAAGAAGTAGGACTAAATTGAAACAGACCATAAAAGCAGAAGGGTTAAAAGCATAAATATCCTCTCCAAGCAAAAACAAGCGGATCCTAGGGGATGAATCGGGTCGCGTCAAAACAATGCTATTTTGGCGTCCATGAGCAACGGCTCAAAATGGTGCCGTTTCATACACCTATTTAAACCAAAATTTTTTAAAAAAACTTTATTTCTGCCAAATTTTAGAAGAAAAAAAAAACTCGAAAGCCCTTTTTTTTTCTCGGGCCTCAAGTCCGGCCATCAAGCGCCGCCGAGGCTCTGCTTAAATGTGTACTTAATTGTTTTTAAGCCAAAAGTATTATAGTAAAAAGTTAAAAGATTGTAAAGCTATTTAGTAATATAAGCACGATTCTGTTATAAGTATTATGACAGTAACAACAAAAAGGAAAATAAAGATAATATTATACTTTTTAAGTTGTTATTAAAAAGAGTGATGATCACGAGAGAAGTAAAGTTTCCAATAACCGATAGAATTTCACCTAAAACATATAATTAAAATCATTAAAATTTACTAACAGATCTTAAATTCGTTAAAACTCAGCTGATTGAGGATTGTATTTTGCGAGGCTGTGGGAGTTGTGTGAAGAAGAAAAAGATGGAATGGCAGTGGGTCAATGCGGGTAGGTATAAATCTGAAACATATAATATCAACTATGTACTATGTAATCAAAGTTACGAGAAATCATGTACTCTATTTCTTTCCTATTCAAGAATATCAACACATAAATAATAAGGATAGAAAAAATAGCTAATTACAAGTCTTGTGTGATTCAAAAGGGTATAAAGTAGGTCCTAATTAAAAATCAAACCTTAAATTAATTTAATGTAAAATTTAGCTCTTTTCTTATCACCAAATAAAATTACTTTTAGTGAAATTAGAAGTTCTAATAAAATACTTGTAATAACTGAATGTTTATGACTAGGTTTTTTGTTTTCAACGTATTTTTCTAAAAATTTGCCTTAGAAAAATAGTCTCTATTATTTTTAAGAATATTATAAAAGCAAGATATGCCGCTAAGAGAAGTTCCTTTAAGTATTTTTTCTCGGCCAAAATAAAAGAGAACTGACGAAAGCGGTTAGTAAAACATGAGATGCTAAATACAGACACATGCCAGAATAGGAAGGAAAATTACAAACAAACTCCTAAACCAAATAATTGGTTGATGGCTCAATTCACATAAATAATATATATATATATATATATACTGTACGATTAAGTTTGGTTTTGCTAGCACTGAACTTAGTGGTTATTGTTTAAAGCCCCGCTTCACTATTTAAAACAACTGTTGATGGAAATTAGATAAAAATGAATGAAACGATAATTGTTTACCTTTGAGGTGGTTGTCACCAAGAGACAAAGTCTCGAGCAAAGTCAAATTTCCAATTTCTGTAGGTATACTTCCCTCCAAGGAGTTGTTAAACAATGATAAAAACTTCAGCTCTTTGCACTTGAATAAACTATTTGGAATTCTACCGGAAATTTGATTCCAACCCAAGCTCAACCTTTCTAGTTTTGACAAATTGCCTAGAGTAGATGGGATAACACCAATGAAGTTGTTAAGGTACAGAGACAATCTTCGAAGTTTACTGAAGCAACCAAACCATGGTGGGATTTCTCCATTGAAGCTATTGTTACCTAAGTCCAAATAATTCATCCGACGCAAATTAGTTAACTCAATGGGTAAAGAGCCTTGGAAACTATTTTGATGAATATCGAGCCAAGCAAGGAAAGATAGATTTCCCAATTGAGAAGAAATGGTGCCTGTGAGATCCATGCTTGACAAATTCAGAGCAGTGACTCTATGGTGTCTAGATCCACATGTGACACCAATCCAGCTACAAACGGAGGTAGAAGTAGACCAATTGGTTGCCAAAAAATTGTGAGGATCATGAGTTATATGAGATTTGAGTGCTAGAAGAGCAGATTGATCAACGGTGATGCTAGAATATTTTGCAGACAAAATAACCCCAAAGGTTGCGAATAGCAGCCCAAACATAAACGGAGGGAGGAAGCTTGGTTTTGCCATAAGGTTGGATATGGGTGTAAGGCGCATAAGGAGAGAAACAACCGAGTTTAATACATTTCTAATGTTAGTTCAATATTCTTTAAATACTTTAATTTGATTGTAAGGATTTAGGTAAGGCATCCATTGACTCATAATTTGAGTAAGAAATTCGTATAATCTTGTTGGTCCAACCATGTTATAGAGAAAAAAAAGGAAAGCCTAAAATAGAAGACTTAGTCTGAAGTTGAAGAGTAGCATTAATAATTCGATTGTAGGTTTGAGAAACCCAGGAGCCTTTTATAGGTTTAAGTTTTTACTAGGAGGAAAAAATTTAAGATGTAGAAAATTTTTATTATTATTAAAACTATTATCAAATGCTTATTTGACGCAAGTTCAAATTGTGTGATCTCATTTTATATTCCAATGACAAATTGAATAATTAGTGAGTTTAATTTTAAATTTTTTATTTTTAATTAATACAAAAATCTCAACTCAAATTTTAAATTAAAATTAAAAGTACTTTGTAAGTTTATAGCACTTGTAAGTCTCATTTCATAAATTACGTAAGCTAAATTTAGCAAAATCTTATATTTGATTATGAAAGTAGTATGTTGTCTTACATAAGCTAAATTTAGAGTTGTTTGGATTTTATACTCAACTAAATAATTAATATCTTATTTTTGAGTGTATAGATTACAAATGTTGTAGGAATGTATCCTTTGAGATTGTTTGATTCTAGTTTTTGACAAATTGCTCAAAGTTGATGGGATAAAATAAGTGAATTTGATGGTGTTCGGAAACAAGCTTCGATGTTTAGTGAGATTAAAATTTGTTGGCAAATTAAATTACTCAATGGGTTTCGAGGGTCATGCTTGTTCCCTATCAACCCAAGTACTACTAAGTCAGTACCCCTCTAAATGGGGAGAACTTTGTTGATCTTTCATTGGTTTAAAAGTCCAAATACCAATTGTAAGGTATCAAAACAACAAAGACAAGTATTGGGGACCAGCTGAAGAGAGTGAGTGACACGGTTTGATTTAGAGTCTCATGATTGCAACATGTTTGATCGTGATCCTCAACTTTGGTTGTAATGTCTAACAAAATAAATACCAAGATGAAAAGACCCTTTTTCTATAAAATCTAAATATCTAGTTTTGAAGACATGCCTTTGGTTCTCATCTCTTACTTGTTCTGCACGGCTAAGTCGCAGTTGCTTCGATGGACCTATGTTGGAATCATGAATTGAAAAGAATGCCAACAAGTAATAGAAACTTTGTAATATTCAGATAGATCAAATTAAGCTTTGTGTGGACCATTCGTGATTGAAGCCAGTTCTGCCCTGGATTATTATAGATCAAATAATTACTTTGGCAACCTTGAATTTAACAATCTAATCATTAAATTTAACAATATAATTATAGTTGCCTTGCATTTAAAATTTTGAATTGATCTGATGTATCATTTCAGTCCAAAACTTTATTTATTTCAGTATATATTATATAAAGCAAAGTTTTAAGTTTTTTAATGTAACTAAGTAAGCATGTTTCTTCTGCCATGAGTCAAATGTTTACAGCAATTTTAGCCATATCGTACATTTTATATCATTATATTGTTGCCTTAATTAAAGTAGAATAATATATATTTCCATAAGTTTTAAAAAATATCATAAATTTCCATTGGGAATTTGTTGGTGCATTCTAAATCACATAATAATCAGAAATATGGAAGATTTCCATATATTCTCGCTTTTAGTATAATTAATAATAATAAATCTTGTTGATTCTGGTCTGCCTTTACTATGAAAAAAAATTTATAAAATTAGAACCGTAAAATTCAAGTAAATCAATTTTGGAAACCCTAAATTATAATCTTCATTTATCTCTTTTGCATAACATCCATCTAGTTTTGAGAAATCTTCACTTTTAATTTCAAAATTGTAATCAAATAGTTTTATCCAATTAAATAATAATAATATATGGCTATGGTGATGTCTGTAATTTCATAAAATAATTACTCTAATCTAATCCATGTCTCTTTCTTTTTTTCTTTTTTTGAACTTGCTAATCCATGTCTCTTTCATTCTGTGTTTATTAGGCAATAAATTCCTTTCGATTTCAAATTAGTTAAAGAAAATTTGTGATGTTATACTTAAATTGAATCTTTTGTGGCTACTTAACAATGAAGCGGCTTTGTGTTAGGATTTTAATAACGCTGCAATGCCTGGCTACTCGCGGTTTTAATTCTTTTAATTCTTTTGTTGTGCGAAAAGAACATGATTATATTGTCCAATGAATTGTGTAAGTCAAGATGTTTGCGATTTGCTAATGCATGGATTGAATACCAACAAGGAATCCTTAAACCCCTTCTTCTTCGTTTGAGGTAATGGATTAAACTGTGGAGAATAATTAATAATTATACCACTTTTTACCAACAAGGAATCCTTAAACCCTTTCTTCTTTGTTTTCTTAAAGCATTGATAGATAGAATTATTTCTATTCAATCTCTTTGGTGGTGTAGGAAAAGGATATGATTGTTCAATAATGAATTGCGTAAGTCAAGGTTTTTGTAATTTGTACGGATGCGTGGATTGAATGAATAGCGACAAGGTTTTTGTAATTTTGTAATTCTCTTCTGTTCCTTAAGCTATAAAATTTTAATTTCTACTTTTGACTATATGCCTTTGGTTCTCATCTCTTGTTATGTATGGCTGAGTCGCCGTTCGTTGGATGGACCGACATTCAAAACATGAAATGACAAGACAAGTAATGTGAAACGTATTTGATTGAGATCCTCAATTTATTTTCCAAACATGAATTCAAAGAATCACCATTTTTTTCAATATCTAATTTGAAAATTCGTCACATCGAAACAAATCAAGTTGAACTTTCCACAAGATAAGATCTCTTTTAAGACCGCATGTGTGGACCAATATACAGGATTCAACTAAAGATGAGATGATTTTTCAGCTCTCCATTGGTTAGAGCAACTGCCACCTCTATCGTTTTCATCTTAAATTGAAATAAATTTCCACTGATTAGACTCGTTATTTTGTGTCTATCTGCAATTTGAATGGGATAACCAACGAAAGGGGGGAGGAGCATTTGATTTTTTCCATTTACACTCTTTTCTTTTCTTTTTCTTTTTTTTTTTGAAAAAAAATTGTGGCTCTAAACGATCATTTCTACCTTATTTTTATTTATAGTAAAATTTTTTTATTTGTTGCATTTTGTGTTTTATTTCAACCATAACCCGAATTCTAAAAAGAAATTAAGCTCAATTTTACAATTTGAGTCCAATTAAAAATCAAGCTCTATTGACAATTAAGTTTTACGACCTTGTTTGTTTTCGCGCAAAACTTGTTCACTTTTATCATTAATGAACAACCGCCCTTTTTATTTGTTTATATATATACAATTAAGAAAGCAAATCCTATGATAAAGCTCATAGGATTCATAACTCTCCCCTTCAACTAAATTTTTGTTTTATTTTTTGTGCATAGTTTAACTTATGAATAGGTTTACTCTCACATACGTGATAGTATTCTCAATTTTATAACCTTATCAAGGCTTTTAATGGCCACATTAACATTGTTGTTAAATACAAATGGACAACATCAATTAAGGGATCTATTTAGCTAGTTTTGTTAGTTTAGGTGCTCAATTGGGTGCAAAAAATTTGGAGGAGTTTAATTGATTTTTTGAAAATGCTCGAGGCATTATTTTACCAATAAGCCAAAATTTTAACGATTAACTAAATTAATAAATAACCTATAATATTTAAAATATAGTTTAAAATATAATAAATTAATAAGAATATTCAAGCAATTATGAATTTTTCAAAATTATATAAAATTCAAAAATATTAATATTTTATTTTATTTAAAAATTAATATGTGTATCAATGTTTTAATTCTATTGGTACAATGTATATTAAACAAAAATTATTTTATATAAAATAAATAAATAAAAGTAATTTTAATTTTATTAATTGTATGTATAATTTTTTGTAATGTATGAATATATCCAATTATTTAAACCTTTTAAGCTTCAAAATAATTGATAGATCTTTTAGGCCACACATGTAATAAAAGAATTGATACATTTTCTAATTGGAGATATTCATACATTACAAAAAACTTTACGCGTTAATAAAATTAAAATATTTATATTTATATTTATTTTTATAAAATATTTTTATCTTTTATACATCTAAAAGGTACCAATAGAATTAAAATATTAATATACATACCAACTTTTTAAAAAAATTAATTTTATATTTTTAAACTTTATATAATTTTAAAAAATCATCTTGAATGAATCCAGATATATGGTTACCTAGATTAAATATAACTATGGATAATCATATGTCTAGATTCATTCTAGACTCAACTTTTAAATAATTTTTTATTAATTTTAAATTTTTAAGATTTATTTAATATTTTAATACATTTTAATAATAATTAAAAAATTAAAAATATATTTTAATTTTTCTCCCTTTAAATAATTTGGTCCCAATGTCACTTGTCATTCCATCACCATTGTTGTTAATTACAGCATCAGCTACTGATAAAATTCTAAGGCCCCAAAAAGCGAATAATTTATAAAAATTTAAAAATTCTTTTTCCAATCCTCTCTTTGTTGGTTGTTTTTGAAATCAAGGTCTTTGTAATTTACATGAAAAGAAGTATTTATTGCTCTTTAATATCTTGCTTGTTTACGTGTCTATTAAACAAGGTTTTCACGTAAGCGTTGTGGGGTACTTGAAAATGTTCTCTTTTCCCACTCAAATTAACTTTGAATTTAATAATTGTAGACAACTAATTTTGATTAAATTGATTAAATCTTTTCGTTACTAAAATGTAAAACCAAGTTAGAGGCTTGCAAGACGTTGAACAATGTCAATCAAAACCATGTTTTCGGGTTATGAAGTCAAATGTACATTTTGTGATTTGGCCCATGCATTCTCCACTTTAGTTTAAAGTTACTGTTATCTTTCTCATTCTTTTATTTTTATCTTAATTTCCTTCCATCATTCTTTTCGGATTTGCTTTTGGATGTTGGAAACTTGGAGTACTTGGGCCTTACCAGCCCTCGGTTTCGGTCTTATAGGAAATTACATGAGATATGAACATTGTGAGATTAATGTGTTGACACCATTTTTTGGATGAAAAACGGGGTCGACTTGGGTTTTGAAAAATGAAACGGGAGTCGCCACCAATCCTTTTTTTATGAGGTGTGATTGGATCACCTCGAAAAGTAGTTGTTTTTAATAAACGGTTTGATTTTATTAAAACAACTAGTTTGGTCTACGAAATTCAGAAAAACGGGTTCGGGAGTCGGTTACGCACGAGGAATGATTAGCACCCTCGATACGCCCAAAATTGGTACCTAGTTGATTACTTAATGTCTTAATGTTGAAAATTGATAACTTTGAAGAATTTTAAAAATACGATCCTTGTATTAAAATGTTGAAAATTTTTGGAAAAAGAAGCATATTTCACGTTAATCGAGAAAAGACATCATATCCAGTAAGTTAGGATACAACGTCTCGAATTCTCGATACTCGAGTGAATGCTAAAATGTTACCCCTTTTTAAAATATATTTTATTATCTCGGGTTTAGAAAATAAATCTTGCCCAGTAAGTTAGGGCACGATCTTTTCTTAACTTCCGAGATCATTTTAAAAAACTTCGAGTTTGAAAAGATTCGTGTATTTAAATTTATTGAGAAAGTCAAAACCCAGTAAGTTAGGGCACTGTTTTCTCGAATCCAAACACGAAATGTCATTTTAAAAATTAAATTTTGTTACATCGAATAAAATAAAACACGAAATCATAATGAAAGCAAATTACATTTTTTATGCATGGCAAAATCATAATGAATATGAAAGTATAGAATGATACGATCAATAGCAATCAATATAAGCGGTCAAACTTACAACATATAAAATAACAAAATATAAAAACGAATAAAATTAAATCATTCATTCAAAATAAATAATGAAAATGAAATAAATAAAGAGTAAATACAATAAAAAAAGAGATATATATGTGTATATAGGTATATAGATAGTTTTAAGCTATAAAGGATAAAAATATGTGCATATATGAGTCATAAAATATATAAAGAACATATATAGAACACGTATTTAAAAATATGAAGAATATGTAAGTGTATGTATATATATTATGAAAACAAGATATGTATATAGATATATAGATATGTATATAAATTAAAATATAAAGGTATAATTATCTATTTATTAAAATAAAATACATACATAGATATGTATAATAATATGAAAATACATATGTAGGTATAAGTAAAATATATATGTAAAAAAAAGGAAATATAATATATATATATATAAATATACATGTTTATATAATATATATATATATAAAATATACATGTTTTAATATATATAAAAATAATATATATATGTATATATGAATAGGTATATAAATATTCGTGAAAGAAAAAGTATAAGAGAAATAACAGTAATATTAATACTAACAATAATAGTAATAATAATAACCATAATAATAATAATAGTAAACTAATAATAATAATAATAATAATAATAACTAAATAATAAAATTGCGAAAATGTGGACTGAATCGAAATAAAAACGAGGTTATTGGGCAAAATCGAAATAAGAAAAGGCAAAAAGGACCAAATCATGTAGCGCACTGAAAGAGGGGGACCAAAATTGTAAATAAACCAAGCATTAAAACGCAGCGTTGAAATGGATCGTAATGTAACAAAAATAAAATGACGGGGCTAAATTAAAAAATAACAGAAAATAATGAAAAGGGGCCGAATTGAAGTACGCTGCAGAGTCAAGCGACTGCGCGCGCAAATATACCCTTTAAAGAAAACACGCGGATCCTCCCCCTGGGTCGGGTCACGGCGCGGGTCAGAGACCAAAACGACGCCGTTTTGTTCTCTGAACCCTAAATTCAAAAACGACGTCGTTTTACAGGGTATTTAAACCCAAATTTTCTGAAAAAAATCACTTCAGCCACCGAAGAAAGAAAAAAAAATTGAAATAAAAAAAAACTCCCTCTTCCTCTCAAAAGTCCGGCCTTTGGGTCATATTAGCGCCGCCGTTGCGTCACGCCGGCCACCGTACATGGTGGCCGAAAAAATCAAAAAGGTAATTTTTTTACTTCAATATGTTGTATATATATATACACGTATATAGTTTAGAAATAAAACAAAAAAATAAAGAAAAATCGAATAAAAACAGTCCAATAAACCGAAAAGAAAATAAAAATAAAAATAAAGAGGACCTTTAGTATTTTGTTTTTGATCTACACTTTTTGTTGATTTGCTGGAATCCTTTTTTAGTTGAAAGAAAAAAACAATCCCTTGTTACAATGTTTACAATCGGTTTTATTTTACCGAAAACAAAAACCAAAATTCCCCGTTTTACAAGCCTTTCTTGGTTTTTATACATGATTTTTTCGATTTTCTTGTTTCTGTTCTGCTGTTTGCGTGTGCTTCTTTCTCTTGCAGGTGGAGCAGGTGGCACAGGCGGCGACGTGACCGCGACGGTGGGCAGGTGCGAGGCAGAGCAAGTGGGCGACCCTAGGTGCGGCGCACCTAGGGTTAGGGTTACCCCTTTTTTGTTATTTTCTGATTTGGGCTGATTGAGTCTATTGGGCTGTTTTGGGCTAGGTGATTTTTGTTGGGCTTGGGTAAATTTAGGTTGTAATTGGGTTTTGCTGGTGTGGGCAAAATTGGGCTGGTACATAATGTATGTTTTTTTTTATTTACAAAATATTATTGTATGTTATTGTAATATTTGAGGAATTTTTTTTTAGAATTGTATCGATAACCACCAAAGTTATTGTGAGAAAGATCAATAACACTCAAATGAGTGAAGAAAACTTCAAAGATATCCACTTGACCATAAAATCTATTCCATACTTCTAGTTTATCCAAATTTCTTAATCAATTTGAGAAACTGCCATTTAAATAGTTTTCCTCAACATCAAGAAGGTTCAAATCTTTGCAATTATTATTTGAATAGTTAATCCAAATGCTTCTACTTTGTTGTTGTTGATCCAAAAACTTTGCAATGTGCAACCTTTAACAAAATTTGATGGTATGTTAGCATCAAAATTATTTTTTCGTATATCAATGTGTAAAAGAGAACAACTTAGGTTTCCAATGCACTGCAGAATCACTCCTTTCAAATTATTCCTACATAACTGAAGACTTAAAAAGAGAACTCAATTTGTATATTAATGAAGGAATTTCTCCCTGAAAGATTATACCAATGCAATGAAAGTGGTGGAATTGGAATTCACCTTAAAAGAAAATTTGGAATAGAGTTAGAGTTAAGAGATTGAAACCAAAAAATAATAATAACTTATATTTGTAACGTAACACATGCATGATGTGCATATCCAATAAAATTGATTGGTTAATTTACTCCACAGAAACTTCTAGCCATTTTTCAATGCATAGAGAATACCAATCCATCGGAATTACTACCTTTCATATGTGTACTTTTTATTTCTATTACTCATGTGTTATGAGAAACACAAAAGTAAAAAAAAATTACTAATATTTTCTTACTAACCCAAAAGCTTTTAATTAATACAATGAAATACAAAGTTACAGTTTAAAGGATAAAGCCCATACCTAATATTAACCCTTATTAAGAACCTCCCCATCCTATTTAAAGTCAACACTAATATTTGGACTATTGGACGTTAAGAGTGTATATTACCTCATACTTATATTGTGAGATTAAATTATAAAATTATCTTTTAATGATGCCTGACAATGATTCGTTAATGCTCACTATGTGTAAATTATATAGAAAAAGATTTAAGGGCGTAAAAATTCTTAAATTTAAAAAAAAATTAATTAAGTGTTTTTTTTTGCATTTAAAAAGGCTTTTTAACATTTAGTGTCACAATCGCATGTAGTAGAAAAAATTTATTAAATTTTAATTAAAAACTTTGCAATGTTGAACCTTTAGCATAAACAACAAATTTACATTGGCGACCTCTATACAAATAGCTACAGCACTTACCAGACAGAAACAAATCGAATTACAACTTTCCCAGAAATCTCTAAAATTTCCAAATTTCAAAAGCCATAAAATAATATATAAAACTACAGTTTCACCTTAATCAATATATTTCCAGATTGTGAGTCAAAGTCGGGCTTTAGATCGCTTCAATATTTCAAGTTTCAATCATTTTGAGGTCGACTCAGTTGAATTTAATAGTCAAGTTAGGATCCTTGAATATTTATAATTCAATTATTGAATTTTGATTTACTTGTACCAATATTTCTTACAATTTCTAACTCAAATTTAGTTTATGTATTAATAACATTAGAAAAGAATTTATTTAACACATATGTTCTAAAATAGTTAGATATAAATTAAAAAAATGTACAAATTTAAACATACAATTAGAAAAATAAGTAAAATTATTATAAAATATAATATCTCTTCAAAATAAGTGAAAAGTTTTTCTTTTCTTTACCACAAACAAGTCACGTGAGTGGCTAAAAATTACTAATTGTGATTAGTTCATAGATAACAAATTACTAAAACATGTGGAAAAATAATATTTCAACCAAACGTAGTGTCAACCTATAATTATTTTTTCTAATCCAAAAGGATTATTTTAAAAACTAAAAGATTGTAAAGCTACTTAATAATGAGAAGGATCTATTTACGTTGGGCGTGTCCTTGGTCGTGTGAGTCCTGAGACTAAAATTTTCCAAATTTAACTTTTCCATATTTGTTTTTCTTTTCTTCTTCCTGTTTCCACTTTCGTTCTTTTAGTTTTTGCTACAGATGTCTTTTTGCCACTTTTTTCTTTTCGTTATTCAATTTTCCTTCCTCTTTTGTTTTCATATTTTGCACGTTGCCGGACTTGCGCCTGTTGTTTCTTGTTCTTCTTCCTTTGCTGTGTTTTTTTCTGTTCTGCTATTGGTTGTTGGGGACGACCGTTTCTTTGGATTTTGTTGAGGGCAATGTGTGGTAAGGGAAATGGATTTTGTAATTTTATCTTCTTTCTCTTGTGGTATAAGTGTCATCCGTTCGATTCTTAAGATATTGTCTTTTCAGTTTGGCTTAGTTTTGGATATCTGATCATTTCCGTAGTATGACTCTATTTTGATGAGGATCGGGTAATACGTACTCCTTTGGCGATTTGAAGTGTTTCAGGAACTGATTTAGCAAGGGTAAGCAATTGAATGTCAATTTGGGGTTTCTTTTGGTTGTTAGGGTAGAATGCCCTACTATTTTTAGCTAGAATATTAGGAAGCAAGGTTTGTTTTCTTTTTAATTGTGCTCATTTTAGTCACTAATCTGTATGTTGGGTGTTGTTTAGGTATTGGATTTGCTACTGTTGCGTTGGTGTCGAAAAATGACTAGGTGTATAACGAGAACCTTGTAAAATAGTGAACGACACGAAGCTAAAAATGCACTGTCGATGCCACACGGCCTTGTGGGTCACATAGCCGTGTGGTATGTCGTGTGAATCACACGGTTGTGTGGCAACCAGTGTGGGTCACACGACCGTGTGACAGATCATGTGATACGAGCAACTCAGCCCAATTCAAAGGCCATAATAGAGATGACCTTAGTTTCCCTCAAGGCCCAATTACGAGATCCAAAACCAAACAAATAAAGTCAAAACTCAACTTAGTTGTTCAAGACTTTATCATGAAAAAAAATTGAGAAGAAGAGTTGAAGTTTCAAGATGATGAATTCTGGAGTAATGATGAATTAGAAGAGACTAATTATGTTCGTGGGCCTAAACTCTCAATCTATGATGACAAGCTCATGTGGAAAATGCTAACAAGCTTAGGCATTTCACTTTAAGAATCCCAATTGATCTTACAAGCCTACACGTTTCATATTAGGCTTAATTTTTATTATATATAAGCCCAATATTTTATTTATCAGCTCTTATTATTTTATTATTATTTTATTCAGAATTTTTGATTATTATTAAGTATTTTAAGTTATTTAGGAGTTTTATATTAATAAGAAAGTTTAGTTTAAAACTACCTCTTGTTTAGATTAAATTAGAGTTCTAGTATACTTAGGATTTTTATTTAGATTTATATTGCTAGCCTATATATATAGGCCTTTGTATTGTACACAATACATTCAATTCATTATTATTCTATTTCTCTTTTGAGTTAATAAATTCTCTCTAGGTTTTTCTTTTTTCAAGAATTTCTCTTGAGTTTCTTTTAGAATAGTTTTAACAATATTTTTAGATTGTGGGGATCATCTTCAAACTTTTTCTTGTCAAGGTTTCTATCTTAAAGGGGAAATTAGAGCCGCTTAAAGGGGGTTGTAGATTCTTCGTGTTTTCAAGGCTTCTTAGGAATTCTACACACCATGTTCTATATTTCTATTTATCTTCTTTATTCGCTTCCTTAATATTTGATTTATTATTTGATTTTAGTTATTTATTTTAATTGTTTCATCTTAGTTTGATTCAATTTCGTTTCAAGTTGTATCAAATTCCAAGTTTCTTTTCAAACGTCTAGAGCCATAAGTCAAATTCGTAACTTTGACAAACTTTACGATCCGCTTTCGCCTTCATCCTTCTCATCCTTTATCACCATGTAGGTCACACGGCCATGTGATAGGTAGTGTGTGGGTCATACGGGCGTGTGGACCCATTTTGGGTAGATTGTTGGGCTAGATATGAGATTTTTAAATCGAATTTGTAATTACTCTATATGCATGTAAGACCACTAAATCCATAAAATTTAAGTGTTTGTATGTTAGTGGCATTAATTACTAAACTCTATTTAGGCTACGTGATATTATTTGTATTTATACCTACATTTGTATCTGTATGTGTATTTTCTAACAGCATGTCTGTGATAAATTTTACATCTAATCTGCAATATGAGAAATTTTGTTAGCATGTTATGATTTGTAAAAGCATGATTTTTCTGTATGCGTATAAGTATATATTTTGTTTTTCTTTTCTTCTTTTCTTTTCGCTTTCGTTTTTTAGTTTTTGCTATAGTAGTCCTTTTTGCCATTTTTTTCTTTTCGTTATTCAATTTTCCTTCCTCTTTTATTTCCATATTTTGCATGTTGTAGGACTTGCGCCTATTGTTTCCCGTAGCTTATTATTTACAGTTTTTCTTGCAATCCAAGTGCAAGTGTTATGGGGCTAGATCTTTCGTTTTACGATCCGTGTGGCCTTAGGCGATCCGTTGGTCCAAAATCGCCTAAGTCAGCCTTTACTCAAGTGAGAATTCCTTAAGAACTCCTCTCAAGGCACCAAGTTGAAAAGCGGAAGCGATTTATTCCAAAAGAAGAACAACAAAAGAACAATAGATAGAGTGCACACAAAGTGTTTGAGTAAATGTTCTTAGAATTCTATTACTCTTAAAAATTCAACATACAATGGAATGAGTACAAATGAGGGGAGGCTCTCTATTTATAGTTGAGCTCCCCCAAAATTGACGGTCAAGATACATTTACATCGATAGATGAGATTAACCATATTCCTTTATTTTAGGGATTTACAATATATACTATATCAAATCTAATCTAATTTTTATAAGATATGATTCCCTCAATCTTCTAAGATTAGTTACCAAAATAGCCTAAGTTGTCATATCTCCATTATCGGGCCAACCAGACTTCAATCTGACAGGCTTCTCCAATAGCTCTTTGAATCGAGCTAATTCTCGTGGGCTAAATGATCCCCATCTTATCGATAGACCTCTATGGGGTGCATCTTATACCATGGTGACGGGCTTTGCACTTAGACCCATGACATTCTCCCCCATCTATTCTCGCAACACCCTTGTTGCGACTTCCGAATGGCACTAACTTGATTCACCTTTGAACCCTCTTGTTGTCTTGACTTCTTCTCGACTTGCCTTGCGATCGGGTTATCCCATCCTTCGAAACCTTTTCCTTAGCTTCCGTCACCTCTTAACTTGAACCATTGCACTTGTTGGTATATCTTGTTGGCAAGAAGTCTTCACTCTAACTTGCCCTAATTTTGACTTGTTCCCTTGAATCGCCTTGATTCTCACATCTTGGCTTCATATTGTCCACAGTCTCTTGGCCTCCTTGCTTATGAACTTTGAAAGGGCCCCTACAACCTTGCCAAGCCAACAAGTTAGAATTCAAAACACTAACAAAGTGTTCGCAATGTACCTTACTTGCAGCATTTACTCATTTCGACTATTTTTGCATCGTTCCTTTTTCCTTGAAGCCTGATGCACAACCCACATTTCCCAAAGATGTCGGCTCCATAGTTGAATCTACAGGCTTCATATTGAACTCTTATGCCACAAACACTTCCCAAGGAGCTTTCGTAACTTTTCATTCTATCGAGTCAATATTCCTCCCATACAAAACATCCTCGACTAGTTGGATTGACGACAACACCTTTGTCCCCATCTTCATATCTCAATGCACTGGCACAACAATTTTTGTTAACGGATCGGTGATAATATGAATTTCATCAACCCATGGAAATAGAACCGTCTGAATCCTTTCAAGGAAGTTCAAGCCAAATACATAATCGTAATCATCTAATTGGATTACTTTAAAGTCTTCCTTGCCCTTCCATTCGTCAATTTGTAGCTCCACATTATGAACTACTCCCACAGTTGGGGCCTCCTCAGAATTTACTATCTTGATCTTCTTGTTCAATTTCTTAATCGATAGACCAAGCTTCCTTGTAACCTTTTCCGATATGAACAAGTCCGATGCTCTGTATCAATAAGAGCACTCTGCTTCTGACCCGCAATGTTAATCTTTACAAATATCAACCCTTCTTTACCATTCCTTTTCTTAGGAATGAGCACCATCGAATTGACCCTCAATAGGCTTTGCCTCTTCCAACTCATCATTCCTCTTGATAGCCAAAACTGAAGATACCTTTGGGTAGTCCCTCTTTATGTGTGGTCCCTTACAAAAGTAGTTGCGTAACTTTCCATTCTTTTTTTTCGGGCTATTAGGTCTCCACTTCCCATTTTGTGGTTTCCTATCATCACCATCGCTGCTACTACCGTTTCCATCATAGCTATGTCCCTCTTTATCTTCCTAATGGTACCTACCATTGCCCCTCCTATTGGGCTTGAAAGATTCAAACTTTCCTTATCGAAACAAGTTCCACTATAAACTCCGCTACCATCATGGCATTGGTAAGTTCTTAAACTCCTCGACGTTGCAATTCTTGTTTCACCCATGGTTTCAACCTATTTGTAAAGGAGAAAAATGCTTCTTTCTTGCTCAAATCAAAGGTCTAGAGCATGAGTTCACTAAACTCCCGCACATACTCCCTAATCGTACCTCATTGTGTAAGCCACCGCAACTTTGCTTGAGCTTCATCCTCGACATACTTAGGGTAAAACTGTGCTTTAAATTCCTTTCGGAACTCCTTCCAAGTCCCAATCTCGATCCCACCACGTCTCACATTAGTGGACCTACGTCTCCACCACAACAAAGCAATGTCAGTAAAATACATAGCAACAATATTTACCTTTGTGACATCATCCTCGATGTTCATCACATGAAAGTATTACTCTATGGCCCAATGAAAGTTGTCCACTTCACTTGCGGACCTTACCCCTTCAAACGCTTTTGGCTTGGGCACATCCATTGCTTGTGGCTTCGCTTTAAGGTCAACATTCCATTTCTTATGACAGCCTTGAAAATATTAAGCTCCCCTTTAAGCTCATTGATCTCCCCTTCAAAGCTGTCACCATAGCCTCGAAAGCATCGTCCTTCTCAACTAGCTTATTCTCCAAGGAACCGATAGTATCCCACACAAATTCCCTGAGCTGCTCTTACATCGTCGATCCTCTCCTTTATATCCCCCATGGACTCCTCGAGAGTGACGACTCGATCCTCTAAAGCTGACAATAAGTCCCTCGATCGACTCACTTTTTTGGCCTTTCCTCGGGTCTCCATTGGCTCACTCTGACCAACAACTTCTTTTGACATCCCAACAGTGCCTTTGAACCAAAAGCTCTAACACAAACTATCACAAGGCAAGATGTAATATCTGGAAAATTACTATAGTAAGAAAGTAGGTATCCTTGATATAGTAAAATAAGGAAATAAAGTGCCAAAAAGGGAAATTTTAAGTTATGGCAACATTGGGAAGTATATTATGATATATTAATTCAAGAAAGAATTAAATCGTAAAAGTGAGAAAAGTTTTGTTGATCAAGAGTAAATACTCAAAATTTGAGAGGGTAAAGTGTACATATGAAAGGTTGAAGGACCAATAATGCAAAAATTTTAAGGGTTGAATAATCCAGAAACTAAGGAAAATGGATGAATTAGGACAAAATTGAAAAGGTAAAGAATTTTGAGGGACTTAATCATAATTTTACCCAATTAAGTGATGAATCAATGATGGAAATTTTAGAGATTATATAGAGCAAAATGGTCAATTAGAAGAGAGAAATCTAGAAGATAATGATGATGTTGGAGATATTTTAGATTAAATAAATAAATAAATATTAGTTTATAATATTTTGATTTGATTTTTTTAATGATATTTTATTATTTTATTTAGTATAATATATATGTGGAAAGAAAGTTGAAAAGCCACCATCCCACCATTTTTCCCATGCATCAATGGAGAAGAAGAGAAAAACAAAGAAAGTTTTGCTTTTTTACAATTTGGTCCTTTCACCAAATACTCACCATTCTCACTTAGAAATCAAAAGAATTTTCATAGCCACCAAGAGAGAAATTTGATAAGGAGACTATGGGGAGCAAGAATATCAAGTTAGATTCAAGAAATAGAAGCTAGAGGAGAGAGAAAAATCAAGTTAAAGATTGAAATCAATAGGACAAGGTAAGATCATCAAGATTTCAATATATTTTTAAGATTGATATTATTGAAAAAGCATGGAAATGATGTTATAGTAGAGTTTTCTTATATAAGGTCTTATGTTCTTGATATATTAGTGAAGGTAAATAAGTGAAAGTGATGGGAAATATTATAGAGAAAGGGAATAAGGGAGTTATAAACTTAGTAATCAACATCTTGCACTAAAACAGTTTTGGACAGCAGCAGTAGGTTAACTTTGAAAAATCACCATAAATCATGGAAATTGAATTAGAGGATGAAAAAAATATGGAATTAAATCTTATTGAGTCTAGCTTCTCATAGAAGAAACGATGTAAGTAATGGAATTGTAAATCATGAGATATAATAAATTTTGTGAGACAAGGTCAGAACGATTTTGAGTTCCCCTATTCAGACTTTGGAAAATCATAAAAAAAAGTTAAAGAAAAATAATTAGGGTCTTAAATTTCTATTTTAAATCCTTAATGAGTCTATTTTTATAGAAACAAATGGTAACATCATCCAAATCCTGTACGAGGAGATAATTAATTTTTAGTGAAGAAGGTTGAAACTATCAAATAGCAGAACAGGGATGACTTTTAAAGAATAAACTGTACTTATTGGGTTAACCATAAATTCTAAAAATTTTATGGTAAGAAGATATGTGAGTCTAGTTTCATATAAATTTATCAGATTTTAATTCAGAGTTCTGTAGCTCAAGATATAAATAATTTAGTGACTATGACTCAAGTGGATAGCTTTGAATGAACATATAAATAAATAGTGAAATTATAGATAATGTTACATATAAGCATGTTATATACATTAAGGATGTGGAATGGAGAGGAGGAGGAGGAAAATATATGATTATTCAACTAGCATGAGTTTTCATTAAAATGGCTAATTTGCATGTTTTAGGTTCAAGGACTAAATTGAATAAAAGTAAAATTTTAAGGGTAATTTTGTAAAAGGTCCAAAAGTGACTAAATTGCATGAAATGAATTGTTTTATTATTTAAATTAATAAATTGAATGAAATATTAATTTAGATCAAGATTCGATGGAAATTTGAGGAAAATAGAAAATTACCAAAATGTCTTTGAATTTTGGTATTTTCTACAATTTAGCCTGGTAAGTTCGTATGAACTATATTCTGTATAATTTTAATTAAAGTGAATGTTATTTGGTGATGAATATTATATAAATATGTGTTTTATTATTGGAATTGAATTATTATTGGTAATATGTATAATTATTAGATGCATTGAAATGATTATCAGAAGCTCGATTGGGTTGGAAGCTTGTCGGAGATATATCACACTATCCATTGGTTCTATCGATAATTTTGGATGATTTGATTCTGGTTATAATCGCATGTATAAGTTAAATTGGCCAACGTTAGCTCATTAATGTTTTGATTTTGATTGGTTATAAATATGAATGCTTGATGAAATGAAATGTCTGTAAATTAATTTGTAAACTCCAGTAATGCTCTATAACCCTATTCGGCGATGGATACGGGTTAGGGGTGTTACACTAGATCTTTCATCTTACGATCCGTACGGCCTTAGGCGATCCGTTTGTCCAAACTCACCTAAGTCATCCTTTACTCAAGTGAGGATTCCTTAAGAACTCCTCCCAAGGCACCAAGTTGAAGAGCGGAAGCGATTTATGCCAAAAGAATAACAACAAAAGAACAACAAAAGAGCGCACACAAAATGTTTGAGTGAATGCTCTCAGAATTCTATTACTCTTAAGAATTCAACATACAATGGAATGAGTACAAATGTGGGGAGGCTCTCTATTTATAGTTAAGCTCCCCAAAATTGATGGTTAAGATACATTTACAACGACGGATGAGATTAACCATATCCCTTTATTTTAGGGATTTACAATATATGCTATATCAAATCTAATCTAATCTTTACAAGATATGATTCCCTCAATCTTCTAAGATTAGTTACCAAATTAGCCTAAGTTTCCATATCTCCATTATCGGGATAAGCAAACTTCAATCTGACAGGCTTCTCTAATAGTTCTTTGAATTGGGCCATTTCTCGTGGGCTAAATGATCCCCATCTTATTGATAGACATCCATAGGTTGCATCTTGTGCTATGGTCACGGACTTTGCTCTTTGACCCATGACACAAGATTATCACAAATTCCAAGTGGCAATTGGAAAATGAGATACGATGTTTATGTTTTTTTTTCATTTTTAAATATAATAAAGACGAAATTGATGGAAGGGAAAACTTTATCCTTGGTTTAAAAGTCCATATATCAATTACAAGACATAAAAAACAAAGACAAGTATTGGGGACAGGCATATGATAGTGAATGACACTAATTGATTTAGTCTAATTATTACAACATGTTTGATTGAAACTATTTTGTAGTATCTGATTAAATAAATATTGAGAGGAAAAGTCTTAAATTTTCTTCTTTTCCTTAGCTATAAAATTTAATTTCTATTTTGGTTTACAGGCCTTTGATTCTCATCTCTAGTTATGTAAGGCTGAGTCGCTGCTAGTTGGATGGACCTACATTAAAAACATGAATTGAAAACATAAGTAATAGAAATTTTGTCATATTTAGACAAATCAAATTAATTTTTGTCTACCATTACCCAACCACATCTTTATTAACTTTTTACATTTATTATCCCAATATTCAAAACCAAACAATACATTCATTGCATATTCCTTTTCTTAAATATCATTTTATTTAATGTCATTAGACATTACTCTATTCTTTTCTCTTTATGATAAAAATTAGTAAACAAAAAATTATTACAGATGTTGTAGGAACCTATCCTTTGAGATTGTTTGATTATAGTTTTTGACAAATTGCTCAAAGTTGATGGGATAAAACAAGTGATTTTGATGGTGTTCGGAATTGGCAAATTAAATTACTCAATGGGTAAATATCCACGGAAGTTATTGTCCCAAAGTGGGGTTGGACTTGGATGGTGTCTGCGAGACTCATTTTTATCAAATTCAAAGCAGTGGCAGTAATACCGATTAAATTACAACTAGAAATAAAAACAGATCAGTTGGCTGGAAAGAGGTTTCGAGGGTCATGCTTGTTCCCTATCATCCCAAGTACTACTAAGTCTGTACCCCTCTAAATGGGGAGAACTTTATTGATCTTTCATTGGTTTAAAAGTCCAAATTCCAATTGTAAGGCATCAAAACAACAAAGACAGGTACTGGGGAACAGCTGAAGAGAGTGAGTGACACGGTTTGATTTAGAGTCTCATGATTGCTGCATGTTTGATCGTGATCCTCCACTTTGATTGTAATGTCTAACAAAATAAATACCATGATGAAAAGACCTTTTTCTATCAAATCTAAATTTCTAGTTTTGAAGACACGCCTTTGGTTCTCATCTCTTACTTGTTCTGCATGGCTAACTCGCAGTTGCTTCAATGGACCTATGATGGAAACATGAATTGAAAAGATTGCCAACAAGTAATAGAAACTTTGTAATATTCAAATAGATCAAATTAAGCTTTGCGGGTCCTGCCCACTTCACGCTCAATTGACAGAGGGATGGGGACAATAATTAAAGCCATTGTGAGTGGTGGGGTAGGCGTGGGTATGACCTTGTACCAACCCCATCCTATCTCTACCCATCCTGCATAATATAACAAATGTATTTAAAAAATAAACATTTATAAAAATTTAATTTAATAATTATTTTAACAGTATTTAATTTTTGCACTTGTGTTGCATTTGAAGACATTTATAATGTATTTGAGATATTGTTTGTATTTTGATATTATGTAATGACTTTATTTTTTGAATCTTTTAAACTTGAAATTATATATTATTTACCAATTAAAAGTCGTGACGACTTACTTTTTTTTAAAAAATAGTGACAGTTGGAATAATGTCACATATGTGATGGGAGTCTGGAAGATAAATATTTTATACTTTTGTCACAAAAAATTGGTTTATATTTATTTAAGTGATACTTATAAATATTGTCAAAACCACTTTTTGAAAACAAAAAATTAGTTGTCGAATTTAAATACAAAAATTGGAGTCACCATCGATCTTTTATTGGGGTGTGATTGGCTCACCTTAAAAAACGATTTTGGTCTACGAAATTTGAGAAAACAGGTTCGGGAGTCGGTTACGCCCGAGGAAGGGTTAGCACCCTCGTAACGCCCAAAATTGGTACCGAATTGATTAATTAAGGTCTTAATGCCAACTATCGAAAATCCGTGAAGAATTTAAAAATATGATCCTCCTTTTTATTAATTTTAATTTATAAAAGATGCTTGTATAAATCGAAGCGGTTGCTAAAGACCTTCTTGTCTAAGAGTAATAAAATGTTACACCCAATACATTAGGACACGATATTTTTAGTCCTCGAGAATAAGCTTGTCTTTTGATTTTCAAAACTCTTGCGGTGAAGTTTAAAAAGGATATTCAATTGCTTTAAGTCAGATGAAAAATCGAAGCCCAATACGTTAGGGCACAATTTCTCAAAATTCCAAGCATTGAATATTGCCCTTATTATTCCTTTTGTTTTAAATCTCCGTCTCGAGTAAACGACATATCATATCCAATACGTTAGGACACGACGTATCGAATTCCCGTGAATGAGCTTTTTATTCATGATCTGTGTGATTTTATTGCAAAATAAATACTTGGCTATCTAAATTCATTGAAAAGAATTGAAGCCTAGTAAGGTAGGGCACAATTTTCTCGAGAATCATGAATACCGAGTATCTTGAAAATTTACAAAATAAGATGATTTTAATGCTTTAATGAAATATAATTTTTAAAACAAATGTGGTGCAATTGAATAGTAACATACAATGCAAAAGGATAATTCAAAATAAAATATACATTAATGAGCAATGAATAATCAACAAATAAATACAAACAAACATAGCAACAATAATCTCAATTGTACATTATGCCAATATCAATATCAACATTCAAAAGTGATAAAAAACTCAAAATAACTAATAATATACTTGATAATACACGTAAAAAGTTGAAGTGGGTGAAATATAATAAAGTAGGTTTTTTTAAAAAAAGAAATAAATTATATATATGAAAATAAGTAAAAAAATATGGAATTAATAATATATCATAAATTGTGTATAAATAATATTAAATTTACATAAAAAATATATAAAATAATACATAATAAATTTGAAGAATAATACATGAAACTTAGAATGATACATAAAAGAAACCTTTAAAATAATAATACAATAGATTTAAACAATATCAACAATAAATTTATAATAATAAGTTTAATTAGAAATAATACTAGACTTAAAACTAAATATATTAAAAAACAAAATAAAAGAAATACTTAACTAAGTTTTTTTTCTTCTTTTTTTTTTAAATGAGCAAATCAAAATAAGGATTAAATTGATTTTAAGACAAAATTAGAGAGGAAAAAATGGAAATAAACTAAAACGGAGGTCTAAATCGTGACGTCGCGAATAACATGAGGACCGAATGAGAAATATTCCTTCCCTAAAACGCTGCGTCTTTAGCATGGACTAAATGAAACAAAAATAAAATAAGAGATTAAATTTAAAAGGAAATAAAAGAACTGGATTGAAGTACACTTGAAAAATAGAGGACTGTGCTCACAAATAGATCGTCAAACAAAATGTCCGGATCCTTCCCTCGGTCGGGTCACCGCGTGGGTCTGAGCACATTACGGCACCGTTTTGGAACCATCAAACGGGCTTCAAACGGTGTCGTTTCATAGCATGCATAAAATAAAAAAAAAACAAGGCATTAAGCCATTTTTGACAGATCTGCAAACCCTAAGCAAAACTTTCCTCTGTGCGCCGCTCAGCAAACCGACGTTTAGAGGCCCCAATCCCTCGTCCGACTCCGATTGCGACGGAGCAAACGACGTCTCAGCTATCTATTAATAAGCAGAGTAGTAAAAAAAAAAGAAAAGTGAAGAGAAATTCAAAAAATCACCTTATGAAACTCTGTTTATGTTCTATTTCTTTGAATATTTTTTTCTATTTTTGTATTCAATCTCCGTGTGTAAAAAAATACAATGGCTTTCTGTTTGTTTTTATAGCCGAATATGCGAAAACATGAAATAAAAATAAAATACGATCTTTTTCTCTCTGCTATGTTTTTTTTGTTTCACTTGTAGGTATGGTGTACGGAGGTGGTGGCATGGCGCATGTGGATAGGAAGACCGAAGGCGGCGCGTTATGAGGCTATTGCGGCGGCTTAGTTTCTAGAAACCTTTAGGGTTTCTGAATATGTAAAAAAAATGAGCTATTTGGGCTTGTAACGTGATTGGGCTAGGGATTGTATTTGGGTTTGTAACCGAGTTTGGAGATTGGGCTAATTAGGCTTAGGTTAGGTTTGGGCTAGGGGTTTTGGTTAATTGTTTAATGGACTTTTATTGGACTTTGTATTTTTATTATTTAGTTTTTATATTATCTGTATCGGGCCATCAAAATTGGCTATTACAAATATATTATATGAAATGGGTCATAAGATGAGTATAGTGGGGATTAGGTGGGTTTGGGACCCATGTGGGTGGTGGAGCGAGGATGGTTTTGGATTTTGTACCCGTAATGGGTTGTGGGAAGGGGATAGAGATGAAAATTCTTGGTGGGGATGGGGATAAAAATTGTGCAAGTCGAAGTCTGTGTAATTTAAGTAATGCATACCAAGAAGGAATCTTCCGCCCTCTCTCTTTCTATCTCTGTCTTCCTCTCATTTTGGTGTATTGTTTGTTTGGATGTGTTTTGTCTTGTCTTGTGTTGATCTGATTTGTTTTGTTCCAGTGATGTTAAGCCTTTGACTAGTAATATGAGTAATATTGGGCTTCAACCACAATACACGATAAAGAATGAAAGCCAGAGAAATGCAAGACTGCATGTCTACACCATTATTCACTATTCAACAATACATTACTTATTTTTTTCTTTCTGATAAAATTTATTAACAACAAATGTTATCCTTGTTTTATGGATAAAGTAATGTTTATTTAATATATCCAGAACAATAAACTAATTTCCAGTTATACCTCTCATTCAATAATAATATTTTTATAAATAAAAGAGTAGTCTGTCTCTATATAAATAAATGAGTTGGATTGGCTGATCATTTGATTTTGGGTTAAATGAAAATCAACTTCGGCCTGGATGTAGGTATTGGGTTTAATGTAACTTACATAAAGAGTCTAGTATGTCGCTTTATTTGACTTGTTTGGTTTGGACATTCAAAATTGAAATTGATCAATTAAATCGACAAAATTGAGTCTCAACTAAATAAAGTGAAAACTCAACTAAATAGTACTGGATTAAATTGATTCAATTAATCGAATTTGCACATACTTTATAACCATCATGATTCGTTCATATTATTATTCTCATACTATATTCATGCTATGTAATAAAATTGTGTTATAAAGTACTTGATCTCGTTTTCCTAAATTGATGTATTTGGAAAGATCGAAACTTTTTTTTTTCAGGGTGTCTCTTGGAGCACAGGTAAGATTATTAAGATTTTATATATTTGGGCAAAACAGTTTGTTTCCTTTCATAGGGAAGACATTTCTTGACAAATAGAACAAAAGTCAGCAGTTGAGATGTCGGAAAGTTGGATCAATCTTTGCACTGACGGGCGGTCCAAATTGCCCTAGGTGATTCTGAAGCGGGGGAAGTCATAAGAAATGGAAAAAGGGAGTGAATTATGGGATACAACAGAAATCTAGGCAAATGCTCAGTCTTCAATATTGGAAATCTAAATTTAATTAAATTCCAAGATGAAAAGTCCTTTTTTTCTATAAAATCTAAATTTCTAGTTTTGAACACATGCCTTTGGTTCTCATCTCTTACCCCATCAATATTGAAAATTTTGTTGCTTCGATGGACCTATGTTGGAAACATGAATTGAAAAGAATGCCAACAAGTCATAGAAACTTTGTAATATTCAGATAGATCAAATTAAGCTTTGTGTGGACCATTCGTGATTGAAGCCAGTTCTGCACTGGATTATTATAGATCAAATAATTACTTGCAATCCTAAAATTAACAATCTAACAATTGAATTTAACAAGCCTTGCATTTAAAATTTTGAATTGATCTGATACCTCTATCATTTCGGTCCAAAACTTTATTTATTTCATATATATTATATAAAGCAAAGTATTTAAGTATTTTTGAATGTAACTAAGTAAGCATGTTTCTTCTTCCGCGAGTCAAAAGTTTGCAGCAATTTTAGCGATTTCGTACATTATATGTCATTATATTGTTGCCTTAATTAAAGCACAATAATATGTCATTATATGTCATTATATTTCCATAAGTTTTAACAAATATCATAAATTTCCATTGGGAATTTTGTTGGTGTATTCTAAATCACATAATGATCGAAATAAGGAAGATTTCCATATATTCTCGCCTTTTAGTAGAAGTAATAATAAAAATTTTATTGATTAGCCTCTACTATGAAAATAAAATAAAAAATTACAAAATTAGAACCCTAAAATTCAAGTAAATCAATTTTGGTTTTAAAATTTTAAACATACATATTAAAGATCTCCTAACAATTTTACTTTTAATTAAATTCAAGTAACAATTTTACATATTAAGGGTTGATTAAATAGTTTGCATAACATCCATCTAGTTTTGAGAAATCTTCACTTTTAATTTCAAAATTGTAATTAAATAGTTTTATCCAATTAACTAATAATAATATATGGCTATGGTGATGTCTGTAATTTCATAAAATAATTACTCTAATCTAATCCATGTCTCTTTCTTTACGAGTTTATAGGCAATATATTCCCTTCGATTTCACCTAGCTTGTTATAATAATGTTATTCCAAATTAGTTAAAGAAGAAAATTTGTGATATTATATTTAAATTGAATATTTCAATTTATTAGGAATTGATTTTAAATTAGAAAGATCAAATTTTAAGTAGGATCACTTAGGGATCAGAAATCTGGGCAATTGTTCAGTCTTCAATGTTAAACCATGGGGAGTTCTTGATGGATTAGCTCTCATTCACAAAGGGTGCTATGATGGTGTATTGATACAAACTAATAGCTTGGAGGTGGTTAAAGCCATTTAGGACTCCTCTCCCTCAAGCTCGAATTCTACTCTCATTCGACATTTTCTTAAAGAACATACTTGATACAACCAATGAATTTGTTGATGTATAGATTCAAGCTATGATGTCTAGTGAAGTAAAAGGATATTTGTTGGCATAGCTCTATTGAAGTTGTTGTTACGAATATTTCAACTAATGCAAATTAGATAACTCAATGGGTAAATACTTATTATCGCTAACGCATGACCATGAGTGACACTGTTTTATTTGGAGTCTAATGATTGCAACATGTTTGGTGATGATCCTCAACTCTGATTGAATCTATTATTTAATATCGGACAAAATAAAACATTGAGATGAAACTATTTCAATTTTCATGTTCTTTGATGAATCTATTATTTAAAAATCTCAATTAGTTAGTTGATTAAATTAAAAAATTGATAGTTGGGTGAGCAAATAAGAAAAAGGGGCGATAGTTGGGTGACATGTGATGTAGTTTACCCTAATAATAAAATATAGTAGGGTAAACTATAGAGTTAGTCACCCCACTATTAGTATGTTTTTGATTTGGTCACCTAACTATGAAAATTTACAATTTAATCACTATCGTTTTAGATCATTTCTATTTTGGTCACGTTTTAGATCGTTTTTATTTTACTCAATCTTCGTTAAATGGTTAACCAAAGTTATGTTGTGACCTTTTTTTTAACTAGTATAAAAACACATTTAGTCTTCAATACTTACACATTCTATCAATTTGATCCTCGAACACATACAATTAAATGTAACATATATATTATTAAAACGTACAAAATCTAATTATTTATATATATATATTTATCTAAATAATATTATATGTGCTTATATTTAATTACGATTATAAGGTTCAAATGTGCATTTAGCCCCTCGAACTTGGCACCTTCTCCCATGTTGGTACTTATGATTTTTTTGTCCCATGTTGATACTTTTTTTTGTTATGCTATTAAATATAGGACACATGACACTCTTCCGATGCCATAATCTATTTGTTTTATAAAAATATAATAAAAAATTTAAAATTTATATATATGAAATTTATATAATTTTTTAAAATATAAAATAAATTATAAATTATAAAAATATATGTATCTAAAAATTAAAAATATTACAAAATTTTAAAAATCTATAATTCCAGTTTGAAAAATCAAAGACCTACCAAATTTACACATTTTCTAAATAAATTGTAAACAAATTAGATAAAGATAAATTTTGAAATAAATTTTATGTTTAGAGACAGTGCAAATTATTACATGATTTTTAAGTTAATAAGAATGCAAAAGATGATGATTTTTCAAGTTAAATTTTATGTTTTAGATCGTTTTATTTTACTCACTCTTCATTAAATGGTTAACGAAAGTTATGATGTGACTTTTTTAACTAGTATAAATAATATATTTAGTCTTCAATACTTACTCATTTTATCAATTTAATCTTGAACACATATAATTAAATATAAAGTATATACTATAAAAAGTACAAAATATAATTATTTATATATATTTATCTAAATAATATTATTTAGTTTTCCTTTTTTTTGTTAATTTTTGCTAGGTGATGGGAAAAATTTGGTTCCTTTGTTGAAAATGCACAACATATACACATATAAATTTATCAGCATTTAGTTATATGTGTTTAAATATAATCATTTTATATTTAATTATATGTGTTTGGGAATAAAGTTGATAGAATTTGTAAACATGGAGGTGAAATCTATTGAATTATTTAGAATAAGAATCAAATTGATAGAATGTGTAAGTATTGAGATATAAACGTGTTATTATGCCAGTTGGAAAATGCAACATCATCACTTCCGTTAACAATTTAACAAAGAGTAATCAAAATAGAAACAATCTAAAGTGTGAGTAACCAAAATAGAAATAATATAAAATTTAAGTGACTAAATTAAAAATTCATAGTTGGGTGACTAATTATATAGTTTATCCGAGATAGTAGAAGCAATTAGGATTAATTCCAACAAACATCTCAAACTATTACTCATATTTTAAATTGAACCCTAAACTTGTACACATTCTCATTAAATTACTCAAATAGAATGTGATAATGTGTTATGCTATTATTCATCAATAGTTCATAGAACTTATGCACCAACAATGCATCAAATATTCTCATTAAAAGAAAATGTATAAAATAAGTTTTATACCATCTATAATTTGTAAAAAAAATCAATAAAAAATATAAAAATACATCTATAATTTCACAAAAAGAATTACATATCTATAATATCTTTTTTTTTATAAATTCAATTCCAAATCTCCTGTAATAAATCAACCTCACAAATCTGATTGAGGTTAAAAACAAAGAATGCATGTATTGTGCAATTAAAACCATGATCCATTTTCAATTCTAAAGTATTGAACATATAAATTTGCATTATTTTACCTCCTTTGATTCTTCACAAACTCTTTGGAATAAATTAACCATCTATTCCTTATTTCAATTTTATTAAAAAGATAGGTTCCCATAAAGACAGTCTTTACAAACCAGTGCACCTATCACAAACACATCGGGGAACATTGCCATGAGAGAGGACCTAAGAAAACATAATACAAACTACATAACATACAATCAAGCACCCACACAAAATGTTTATTAAACAGCTACAGAAAAAGGCCTGCATACCACCAAGCAATGAAGTTTTCTGTTCTGTTTGCAACTTGTTGAACTCGCCGAAATGTTGGCTTCTCTACCTTTTTGAAAATCTTTGTCGGACTCGCTCCACGATCCTAATCAACCACCATGGTTTTCCAGTCGTGAATACAATGTATGCCATACTCATTCCCAGCACCAACCCACATCCATACCCCATCAATATTGAAAATTTCCAATTCAATTCAATTCATCACCATCATCATCTCTATCAAATTTGGCTGGAGTTCCCTCATCAGTACCACAGTTTTTTGATAATGGCAAACCACATAAATCCAAGTTTCCCATGTAGGAATCGTTAGTGAAAGTATCAAATTGTTTGCCTTGAGGAATGGGTCCCTTGAGATTATTTTGAGAAAGGTTTAACACCTCTAAGAATCCAAGATTTTTTAACTGTGTTGGAATTCTTCCTTCCAGCTTATTTGATGAGAGATCTAATGATTCAAGCTCTAACAAATTACCTAAAGATGATGGGATAAGACCCATTAAACAGTTATGGGAGAGGTTTAGGACAATAAGTAAATGAAGCTCACCAAGTATTTTTAGAATTTCTCCCCTGAATTGGTTACTAGAAAGGTCAATAACCGTCCAAATGGATAATAGTGTTTCAAACTTTATTTCCAGCCCTTTTGCTGTAACAGATAAACCACCAGAAGCATAATTCACCCAAAATGCAATAGTTGCATCTTTCGTGATCTTTAGTTCTCTCATGTAATTTGGTTCAACTTTCTTTCCATACTCATCTCTAATGGCATACATATGCTCAAAAAATAGGGTAGGTAAGTAGCCACTAAAATTATTGTGAGAAAGATCAATGATTCGCAATTTAGTTAAAGAAACTGTAGTATCAAAGCTCTCTATTTGGCCGTAAAATCTATTTGACCTCAAGATAAGAACTTGCAGCTGATCCAAATTTCCTAACCAACTTGGGAAAGTGTCATTCAAATTGTTTTTTCCAACATTGAGAATATTTAAACCTTTGCAATTACCCAAAGATCGTGGTAGTGACCCTTCTAATTCATTGTTGATGACAGAAAAACTTTTTAACATGCAACTTTTAGCAAAGTTTTCTGGCATTTGACCATGAAAATTATTATTCCCTAGATAAACTGCTGTGAGAGAAGAACTCAAGTTTCCGATGCACTTTGGAATTGTTCCCTCCAAATTATTCCCATCTAAAGAAATACCCATAAGGAAGTCCAATTGCATATTGAAGAAGGGATTTCTCCAATTAAGTTATTATTTGAAACTCCATACCATTGCAATAAAGGTGGTGGTGTTGGAATTCGACCTTAGAGATAAAATTGAAAATGAGATAGAATTCGGAGTTTATTTTTTATGAGAATACTTTTTGAGTCAAAAGCTAATTAATAATATATAACAACTAAAAGGGATTGCATAAATGTAACAACAAAAGAAAAAAATAATATTATACGTTATAAGTTGTTATTAGAAAGTTCAATAACTTCGAGAGTGGTCAAGTTTCCAATAGTTGATGGGATTTCACCTAAAAATATAAATAAATTGGTCAAAATAGCTTGGTGCTAGAATTATGTTATCTTTGTGTGTGTACTTTTTAAATTTATGTTTAATGTAGATAACTAACTTAGAAGTAACCCAGGATATAGAGAAATTTTAATAAGTACTAGAACACAGTTGAACTTTTGACAATTTGTAACTCAAATTTGTTTCTTATACTCAAAATAGTATAAGAAAAAAAAAGAAAAAAACATGATATTATACTTGATAAGTTGTTATTAGAAAGATCAATAGCTTTGAGAGTAGTCAAGTCTCCAATAGTTAATGAAATTTCACCTAAAAATATAAATAAATTAGCCAAAGAAAAAATAAAGCATCTAAAAAAATGTCTTATACCAATATTCTTATATTTTTCTAATTTCAAAGTAGTTAAAGGATTAAATGTGTAATTAATTGTTTTTAAGCCAAAAGTATTATAGTAAGAAGTTAAAAGATTGTAATTAATTAGTAATATAGGAGGGAAAATACCAAAATGAGCTTTATCAAAATGCAGTGTTTTGGGAATATAGAAAGTTGACATCAATGAGTCTCTCAACTCCACAAGTTTTTGCTTATGCCTTATCCTTCCACTCATTTTCATTCAAATTCATCTTAATCTACATAAAAACCATGCAATCACTTGCTCAAAAATAAAAACTAACAATATTTAAGCACATGAAATGCAAAATATCTAAAATGCTATGAAAACAAACAACAGTTCTCAAGAAACAAAGTAAATGCAACCTAAAAAAAGCTTATTATGATCAACACTCATCATATCTTGCACTTACATTTTTACCTCTCCTCAAATAAAATTAGTTTCAGATTAGAAACAAAACTAACACAAGATGAACTAAACTTAGTGCATTGATTAGAAGCCTTACTTACAAATGGTAATTTTTATTAACAATAAAAAAAATATTTATTTTTGTGCTAGAGAAGAACACTGCATAGATTATAAAAAGGAAAAACTAAAACATTCAAAACAATATGTCAAACACTAAACACAAAATTCATAGTTGTAGAGGAGGATTAGATACATTGGTCCCATAATATGTCACTCAAAATCTCAGAATCATCCAACAAAAAGAAATCATCACTTCAGTTAATTAAAGCAAGAACAAATAAAGTTATGGATGAACAAATATGGGAACCAAAGAAAAATGATGGATCAAAAGGGACGAATAAGCTAATTTCTGCCATAAGGTAGATGGTGAACTTAGGATGTGGAGTTCTAATAAATACCTAAACATACCTAAACATTTATTTTATGATGAAATGATTGGTTAAATTACTTCATAACATCTTACATTTTCTAAATGCATAATAATGACTCTAGGTTTTAATCTTTCAAGTAACTTCTATTTTATTTACTTAAAAAGATTGCATAAATTTAATAACAAAAAGGAGAATAAAAGAAACATGAAATTATACCTGTCAATTTGTTATTACTAAGATAAAGTGATTGGAGATAAGTTAAGTTTCCAATAACAAGAGGAATTTCACCGAAACATATAATTAAATCACCAAAATTTGTAAATATTTTCCTAGCAAACCCTTAATCTATTTGTTGAGCATATTAGTATCTATTTCATTTACATATTTTTAAATATGCAAGTTTTGTTTAGTTTTATAGTACTTATGACAACCCAAAAATATTTTAATTATAATACTCGAATTTATAGTTCAAATAATGATGAAAATTAGATGGAATAAAATAGTTCACGCTTGATAGTTTTGTTCAAATATAGGATACATCATCGAAGCTGAACAAATACATATATATATATTTTAGAAACTTTTATTTGTTAGCAGTGATTAGCTAATGTCAAACAACTGATACTATTGCATACAATATGTTTCCCTAAACTGCTTGCTATTTATCCCTCGCCACAAATTATAAAAAACACATGTGCATTTTAAGCCAAACATTTATAATAGTGATAAGCGTCGTATTGATTCAATTTTTTTGCTAAGGAATCAGCAAACACACACATATCTGCACATATAGACACACACATATATCTGCACAGATAGACTACTAGGAACCCAAAAATTTGCTTGTTGTAACCAGATTACAAAAATTGGGGCATAGTCAAGTTTCCAATTTCTATAGGCATAATTCCCTCCAAAGAGTTGTTATGAGTTGTTATGCAATGATAAATGAAAGATAGTGATTTTGGTTTGTAAATTCAGCTCAATTGTATTCGACTATTGATAGCAAATATATACAAGATTACATCAGAGTGTTATCTATAGCTATTCACAATTTGAATTTGAATTTTAAGTAGAATAAAATCCTAAAGAATATGAGTGATAACAAGTCTAGTTTGACTTGGTTAACTCTCAACAGCCCCCCGCAAACGAATGGGGGAAGTCACCATCAGTTTGTCTTGAAGCGTAAGAAACCGAGTTGTCGATAAAGGTTTCGTCAAGACATCGGCTATTTGATTAATGGTCGGAACATAGGAGACGAGAAGATTCTTCTGGCGTACTTGGTCTTGGACAAAATGAAAGTCCAACTCAAGGTGCTTGCTACGAGAATGAAAAATGGGATTCGCAGCTAGATAGGTAGCGGAAACGTTATCGCACCATACTTTCGGCGTTGTTGGAAGCTTGTAATTGAGTTCCCGAAGAAGGCACTGAAGCCAATAAACCTCCGAAGCAGCTGATGCTAAAGCTCAATATTCCAAATCCGTGCTTGAACGAGCGACAGTCTTTTGCTTACGAGAAATCCAAGAGATCGGATTGGAGCCAAGAAAGACAATATATGCAGAAGTGCTCTTTCGATCAAGCTTGTCGCCACCCTAATCAGCATACGAAAAAGCAACAAGTGAAGCTTGGCGAGAAGAGCGAAGCACGAGACCATGATCTATTGTGCCGCAGAGGTAACGTAGGATCCGTTTCACGGCTTGCCAATGATGGAGGCAAGGAAAATGCATAAATTGTGCAGCTTTGTTCACTGCCATGGTTATGTCGGGGCGAGTGAGTGCCAAATATTGAAGAGACCCAACAACCTGTCGATAAAGCTTAGGATCATAAAAGATAGAAGAAGTAGTGCCAGTGAGGTCGGCTTGCGGTGTTGAAGGAGTCGAAACCGACGAGGCATCTTGCATATTCGCACGATAGAGCAAATCTTTGATATATTTGGATTACGTGAGCTGCAAGCCACTCGAGAACTACGCAACTTCAACACCCAAGAAATAGGATAGTGGTCCTAAATCCTTGAGCGCAACAACCTTCCCAAGTTGAGCAATAAACCGTTGTAACAGCGAAGAGGATGATCCTGTCAACACCAAATCATCAACATAGACCAAGCAATATGCATTCTCGTCATTACCGGAATATATAAACAGCGAACTGTCAGCCTTGGAACCGTGAAAACCAAGCTGTTGTAGTGCATTCGAAAGGAAAAAATACCAAGCTCGTGGTGCCTGCTTTAAACCATATAGCGATTTCTTTAGAGCACATACAAAATCGGGTTTAGAATGATCAACAAATCCCTGTGGTTGTTCCATAAAAACAATTTCATCAAAAGTCCCGTGAAGAAAGGCATTCGAAACATCAAGTTGTCGAATGGGCCAATGACGATTGACGGCAATGGAAAGAATTAACCTTATGGTGGCTGGCTTTATAACAGAGCTGAAAGTCTCAACGTAATCAAGGCCTGGTCATTGATGAAACCCTTTTGCAACCAACCGCACACGACATCTATCGAAGGAACCATCCACTTTTGTTTTTACACGGTATACCCACTTGCAACCAATGATATTCGAAGCTCGAGAACGAGGAACAAGATCCCATGTGCCATTTGATAGAAGAGCATCAATTTCTTCTCCCATTGCAGCACGCCATACTTGATGTTTTGCTGCTTCAGTGTATGACGAAGGGGCTGACAGTGTAGTGGACGCAGCAGTATGAAAAACCTTTGGTTTAAGTGAGCCAGTATGGGAGCGTAAAGTCATTGAATGACGCACAGTAGGTACCTGAGCAGTGGTAGGAGAAGCATTGGGACTGCTAGAACCTATCGGGAATGTGATAGGGTCATTGGGAACAATGGGAGCAGGTTGCGAGAAAAACAGTGGTGATGGCAAGAGATTGATCGGCAGTCAGTAGGGGGTACTTGGGACAGTAGGGAGCTTCTGGTTGGGGCATGGGGCTGTAGGTAGTGGGACGGCAGGTAATGGATTAGAATCGGAGTGATGGCCAAGAGAAAAAATGGTTGTCGGGGAAGGTGAAGGACCGAGAACCGATACGTGCCCATCACTTGACTTGAATGGAAAAACCTGTTCATCAAAAATAACATGGCGTGAGTAAAACACTTTATTGGTGGACAAAGATAAACATTTATAACCTTTGTGAAGAACAACGTAACCAAGAAAACACATTTGGCGCACCTAGGCTTAAGCTTATTTTGGTGTATAGACGCAACTGTGGATAGCAAGAACAACCGAAAATTCTCAATGACTTGTAATCGTGGTCACGATGAAAAAGGGCTTGGTAGGGTGATTTATGGTGTAATTTTGGAGTTGGGAGACGGTTGATAGTGTATACAAGCAAGAACAAAGGCATTATCCCAAAATTTGGGAGGACAGAGGCATGATGTAACAAGGCGCGACCAGCTTTGGTTATATGATTGTGTTTTCTTTTCGGTAACCATTTTGTTCAGGGGTATGTGGACAAGAGCTGCGTTGGATTATAGCTTCAGAGGCCAAATATTTTTCAAGGGCTTGGAATTCCCCACCCCAATCGGATTGGAACTGCTTAATAGGTAAACCAAAGTATTTCTCAACAATAGCACGAAATTGAATAAAGCAATTATAAACATCCGATTTACGACGAAGAAAATAGATCCAAGTATATTTGCTATAATGATCAAAAAATGCCACATAATATAGAAAACCATCACTAGAAGCAATTGGAGAAGGACCCACAAATCTGAACAAACTAACTCTAAAAGTTGTTTTGCTTCATAAGTAGAATCCGAAAAAGACAATTTGTGTGATTTACTAACACAGCAAGTTTCACAAAGAGATGAATCATGCTTATTGAAAGTAAGAACTTTATTGACAGTGTTTGAGCAAGCATGGCCTAGTCTAGCATGCCATGTAGACAACGATATAAACCATTTTCGATGTACCCTCTATGCAGAGTTTGCTTCGTCCATCGATCCTTAACCACAAAATAATCATGGAAAAATTCAACAGAGACATCATTAGTGAGTGTAAACTGAGGAACAGACAATAAATTTAGGTTAGCCTCAGGAACATGAAGAATATTAGACAATTTGAAAGGATGAGAATTAAGAGTTAAGACAGACGAGCCAACACGAGAGATAGGTAAGGTTTTACCATTGGTGAGAGTGACTTCATCGGAACCAGTGTACTCAGAATGAATGCCCAGGTTTCCCAATTCAGATGTCAAATGATGAGTGTCACCTGTATCAACGATCCATGGCTTGGGATTTGTTTGAGGAGACGAGCTATAGTTTGCTGAGGGTTTGGGGTAGGACTCGGCATATCTTGGGCTGGGACACTAACGACTTGTGTGGCCACGTCCCTTGCAGTTGTAATATGTTGGATCCTTGGGTAGGGAGGCAGCTCGGCCATGACTGGAATAATTGCCATTAAACTTCTTATTTCGACCCGTCCATGATTAGCGAAGCGGTAGGTCACGCCGACACAGTAAAGTGGGCAACGGCAGTAGGATGAAGAGGCTCTTGAACAGCTTTCAATTGTAATTCCTCAGAAAGTAATAAGCCAAACAAATCACCAAAGGATGTTAACTGTAGTTTTGCCTCTAGATTGCGAACGAATGGTCGATAATCGGCACCAAGTCCTCGTAAAATATGGTCGACAAGATCGTCTTCAGAAATAGCCGCATTTAGAGCCCCGAGTTGATAAAAAATCCATTCCGCACGATCCATGTATATGACGATTGAATCATCGCCACTAGACAAGGCATGAAGAGAGCCTTTAAGGGTCCGAATTTGAGCCCGAGATCCGGAAGCAAAAGTTTGATGCAGCTTTGTCCAAGCTGCGAATGCGGTAGTGGCTCCGACTGCCTGTGATAGCACAGACTTAGACAACGAGCCAATGATCCAGCTAAGAACCATTTGGTCCTTAAGAAACCATGGCTCATAGGCCGGGTTAGGAGCATTGTCAACGGTATTGGGAGGAGCTGTTGTGCCGTCAACATGATGCATGAGTTTTTGGCTATATAAAAGAGGGGTCAGTTGTGTTTTCCACAGGAGGTAATTAGAGGGAGTAAGCTTGATGGTGATTTGATTTGGCATGGAAGGTGGAGAGGAAACAGTCGAATTGGCCATGAGGAAAAAAAAAAGGAGAGGAGGCTGTGATTGAAACCTTTTTACTGGCAGTCTGATACCATGAAAGATAGTGATTTTGGTTTGTAAATTCAGCTCAATTGTATTCGACTATTGATAGCAAATATATACAAGATTACATCAGAGTGTTATCTATAGCTATTCACAATTTGAATTTGAATTTTAAGTAGAATAAGATCCTAAAGAATAGGAGTGATAACAAGTCTAGTTTGACTTGGTTAACTCTCAACAATAAATACATCAACTATTGTAACTAGAAGAGACTGCATAACAGTAACAACAAAAAAGATAATAAAGATGATATTATACCTGTTAGGTAGTTAACAGAAAGATCAATGTCTGTGAGAGAAATAAGATTTCCAATAATCGACGAAATTTCACCTAAAATATATAATAAAAATTATCAAAATTGATTTCAAAAAAAATCAAAATTTATTAATTATTTTTATAATAAACCTTAAAATCGTCAAAAATCAAAGCTACTTCATAGTTGTATTTTGTGAGGCTGTGGGAGTTGTGTGAAGAAGGGAGAGAGACAATAACAGTGGGTCATTGCGGGTAGATATAAGTCTGAAACATATAATATCAACTATGTACTCTGTAATCAAAGCTAAGAGAAATCATGTACTCTATTTTTTTCCTATTCAATAATATAAACACATAAATAATAAGGCAAATCTAAAGGATAGAAAAAATAGGTAATTACAAGTCTTGTGTGATTCAAAAGGGTATAAAGTAGGTCCTCATTAAAAATCAAACCTTAAATTAAATTAATGTAAAATTTAACTCTTTTCTTATCACCAAATAAATTTACTTTTAGTAAATTAGGAGTTTTAATAAAATACTTGTAATAACTGATTGTTTATGACTAGGTGTTTTGTTTTCAACATATTTAGAATTAACTTGCCTTAGAAAAACAGTCTCTATTATTTTTAAGAATATTATAAAAGCAATATATTAGAAAATGAATGAAACAGTAACCAGGAATTGTTTACCTTTGAGGTGGTTGTTACCAAGATTCAAACTGTCGAGCAAAGTCAAATTTCCAATTTCTGTAGGTATAGTTCCCTCCAAGGAGTTGTTAAACAATGATAAAATCTTTAGCTCTTTGCACTTGAATAAACTATTTGGAATTCTACCAGAAATTTGATTGCTACTCAAGCCCAACCTTTCTAGTTTTGACAAATTGCCTAGAGTAGATGGGATAACACCGATGAAGTTGTTAAGGTACAGAGACAATCTTTGAAGTTTACTGAAGCAACCAAACCATGATGGGATTTCTCCATTGAAGCTATTGTTACCAAAGTCCAAATATTTCATCCGACGCAAATTAGTTAACTCACTGGGTAAAGAGCCTTGGAAACTATTTTGATGAATGTCGAGCCAAGCAAGGAAAGATAGATTTCCCAATTGAGAAGAAATGGTGCCTGTGAGACCCATGCTTGACAAATTCAGAGCAGTGACTCTATGGTGTCTAGATCCACATGTGACACCAATCCAGCTACAAAGGGAGGTAGAAGTAGACCAATTGGTTGCCAAGAACTTGTGAGGATCATGAGTTATATGAGATTTTAGTGCTAGAAGAGCAGATTGATCAACGGTGATGCTAGAATATTTTGCAGACAAAATAACCCCAAAGGTTGCAAATAGCAGCCCAAACATAAACGGAGGGAGGAAGCTTGGTTTTGCCATAAGGTTGGACATGGGAGTAAGGCACATCATAAGGAGAGAAACAACCGAGTTTAATACTTTTCTAATGCTAGTTCAATATTCTTTAAATACTTCTCTAATTTGAAAATTCGTCACATGAATTGATGAGTCCCAGTTGGTTGGATGGACCTACATTGCTGTTTTTCATCCGTTGAGCCATTATTAATCTCCCTCATATTGGGTTGCCATTTACACTTTCTTCCATTCAAACATGAATTTGTAAAGTGGCCTCACAAGAAATGTTATTTTAAGACTGCATTATTCACGTTTGGGCCAAACAATGAATTATTTTTCATCTATCCTTCCCAACTTTTACCCTTACTTTCCATTTTCAATTATTCTTTGTTTGATAAATCAATCAAATCATGAAATGAAAAGACAAGTAATTTGAAACGTGTTTGATTGAGATCCTCAATTTATTTTCTTCACGGTTGCTCCCAATTTCTTTCTATTAACACACATTGGCAACATGAATTCAAAGAATCACCACTTTCTCCAATATCTAAGTTGAACTTTCCAGAAGATAGACTTCTTTTAAGACTGCATGTGTGGACCAATATGCAGGATTCATAACTCTCCCCTTCAACTAAATTTTTGTTTTATTTTTTGTGAAAAGTTTAACTTATGAATAGGTTTACTCTCACATACGTGATAGTATTATCAATTTTATAACCTTATCAAGGCTTTTAATTTTACTAAAAAAAATTGCAGAAATATAACAACAAAAAAGAGAAGAAAAATGATATTATAGTTGTTACGTTGGTTTTAGAAAGATGTCCAATAACTGATGAAATTTAATTGAAACATATAATTAAATTTGTTAAATTAACATGGCGTTATGCTTTGTTGAGTTTAATGGTGTGGAAGAGTATGTTTGTTGAGTTTAATGGTGTGGAAGTGTATGGTCGTTGTCTCCTGTTAGAGCTCGAACTCATGTACTCGGTTTCTCTCATCTTCATGATTGAAAGGAAAATAGTTAAACAAATAAATGATAATGCAATATGCAAATCAAAGCGGTAGAGGGAAATAGTTAAGTACAAATAAATGTTAATTCAAATAAATAATATTTTGTCATCTCTATCTTTCTCTCATTTTCCTTTGAGCTGATGCGTTTTCGTTTCCTTTTTTTTCTTCTAAATGTGATGGATTAATTAAATCCTTTTTCTCTCATGGTAGATAGGATTAAACTGAACAAAATTATAAAAGTTAAAATTGAATTTATTATTATACCTTATATATAAAAGGTTAAAATGACATAATTGTAACGTACAAGGAGGACGAAAATGCAACTAAAGGTAAAGTACATGAACTCCTATAGTACTTTGACTTATTCTACCGCAGACCCCGTTTTTCAACACTGACTATTCGGTGCGTGAATAGCAAGATAACGATATATTTTCTGTATTATAAAATTATCTCTTTAGAAAAAGAAAATTCTCAATTTAAAAAAGTCTTAAATTTTATAAGCAAATTAATATTACCTTACTTTGGTTAAACTTAAATGTTAAGATAAATGAGTGTCGAATGATAAATGGTGTAAGTCAAGGTCTTTGTAATTTGTATTAATGCATGAATTAAATATCAACAAGGAATCTTCGGCCCTCTCTTTTTGTCTCTTTCTCTCATTTTCCTTTAAGGTGATGGGTTAAATCCTTTTCCTCTCATGGCAGTTAGGACTAAATTGAATAAAAATTTAAAATTTAAATATCGGAGTTTTTTTATTGTACCGGAAGTCAAAATAAACTTTTAACAGAACAATTGTAGTGAAGGGATTAAAATGTTTGCTGTCTTATAAAATTATCTATTTGGAAAAATAATTCTCAATTTAACAATCTTAAATATTATAAGCAAATTGGTATGTTAATTTGAAATTTTATAAAATGATCTCTTTGGAAAAAAGTAAACTTAAATATTATGTTATTCGTAATTTTATATTAAACTGAAAATCCAGCAAAGTGGTTCGTGAGAGGGATTAAAATAATTGACAATTCACCACTTGGGGCCATGAAAGTGCAGTCATTGGGGATGAGAATTAGAAGTAAAACATGTATGACAACGGGATTGGATATTGTGAAGCAAGAAGGGGGTACTAACACTACAACAAAATAGGTTTATAGCGGCGTTTTAACATAAAACACAGCAAAAGATCAAGTATTAACGGCGTTAACCAAAAAATGCCACAATAAATGATAATTAGTGGCGCCTTAAAAAAAACCGCCGCAATAGATAGAGAATTAGCGGCGTTTCTTGCAAAATGCCGCCAAAAATTGAGCAAAATGACTTCATTTATTGGCTTTAGTGGCGCTTTTTAGAAAACGCCGCAATATATCAAGCATTAGCGGCGTTACTTTAGAAATGCCACAATAGATCGAGCTTTAGCGGCAAAGTCTGAGAAACGCCGCTATAGATCAAGAAATAGCGACGCTTTTTGTAAAATGCTGCAAAAAATTTGAGCAAAACGGCTTCTTTTTTTTTAGCTTTTATTGGCTTTAGTGGCTCTTTTTAAAAAAAAAGCTGCTATAGATCAGGAATTAGCGCACTTTTTGTAAAACACCGCAAAAAGTTGTGCAATACGACTTCATTTTTTGTTGACCTTTAGTGTAATTAGCAACGCTTTTCTAGAAACACCACAAAAAGTTTGATAAAACAACATCGTTTTTTCATGAGCTTTACTGGCATTAGCAGCGTTTTTCAAAATGCAATAAAAATAAATTTATTTTAGGGTTTAGGGATTAGTATTTAAGGTTTATTGTATATGGTTTAGGGTTTTAGGGTTCATGGTATGATGTTTATTATTTTGGGATTAGAGTTTTGACTTTAGGATTTAGGGGTTGGGGTTTGGGGTTTAAAGTTTAGGGTTTATGAATTAGTGTTAAGAGGTTAGTGTTTACGGCTTATAAGATATAGAAGTTACTGTTTTAGGGTTTGATGTTTAGGGTTTAAGGTTTAGAGTTTATGATTTAATGTTTACAATGATGATTTAGTGTTTTAGGGTTAATGGTTTTAGGGTTTAATTACTATTGTGATACCAAATTCAAAAAAATTACAAATACTTTTCGTCTTTTACTTCTTATTATGTTATTATGGTTCTAAGTGACATGAATGCTTAGTTTATTGACTTGTGGCATATATGTTATGATGAAATTTGATAATTGTGTTATTTACATTCATTTATTCACTTAAAAATAGAGTATAATTTTAAAATTATAATACATTATTTGAATAATATCAATAATTTATAAATTTGAATATTTTTTATATTTAAATCATACACGATAGATTTATAAAATTCTAACAATGAAAATAATGTCATATTAATGTATCAAATTTATAAATATATTAAAATTTTGAAAATTTATAAATAATATTTTTCAGACACATATATATTTAAAAAGTGAATAATTAGCGGCGTTTCTCTGAAAAACGCCACAAAATGTAAGTATTAGCGGCATTTGGTCTAAAAATTCCGCAAAAATGTATTAAAAATTGAACAAAATGGCACCGTTTCGATTTAGGAATTTAATCGGCAGTGGCATTTTTGTTGAAAATGCCACAAAAGTTGTAAAATTAGTGGCTTTTTTGTAAGCGCTACAAATGTTGCAATACTAAACGAAGTCGTTTTCTTCCACAAATCAGGTTTCTACTACATCCCCGCTCCCAGCCCCAAATTCCCCATTCAAATCCCTAATCAGTCATAGAGAGTTCTTTGATTTTTGTTTCTACGATTCTTCAATTGGTTTTTTTACTTAAAAAGAAAAGATTTGTTTCGGTTTCTTGTAAACTTTCATACGAAGACAGAGAAGACGAAGAAGGTGGCCGAACATTCCGATTCTGTTTTTTGGTCAATCAGTATTTAAGGTTCATTTTCTTTATTTTGCGTGTTTAAACTTTGGGTTTTCTTGATTTTTTTAAATTTTTTGTTTATAATTTGTTGTTGACCCTAAAATGAAGTGAAATCATCTTTGTTTTAGGGTTTTCGATCCTTGTACGAGTGGAAACCATTTCGAAGTGCTTTCATTTCTCTTCATTGTCGTCAAGGTACTGTACTACTTTCATTTCTTTTATCTTACTTCAAGTTTTGGCGTTGGATTAGGGTTTTAGTCTGAATGCGTGTTTTTTATTCGCACTGTATTGTTGGTTTTTTTGGAAATACTATTAGTTCAAATGATGAAATTGGTTTGGAATAAATGTGATGTTGTTGGTGACGATAGGTTGGAAATGAGTTGGAATTTAGCATAGATTTCTGCTTAACTTGGACAATAAAATGGGAATATACCTCTTATTATTGTCGAAACCACCTTTTTTGATAAAAGCGTCGACTTTAAAAAATGATAAGAGTCGCCACCGATATTTTGTTAAGGTGTGATCGGATCACATTGAAAAATAAACTTGGTCTACGAATTTTAAAACAATGGGTTCAGAAGTCAGTTACATCCGAGGAAGGGTTAGCACCCTCGTCATGCCCAAAATTGGTACCAAATTGATTAATTAATATCTTAAAGTTGAATATTGAAAATTTGAAGAGATCAAAACAATTCCCCTTTTAAAATCCTTTGTTGAAATTTATTATTTTGAAAGCTAAATAAATTTCGCCATCTTACTTTAATGAAGAAATTGAAACCCCGTAAGTTAGGGTACGATTCTTTGAAGTTCCGATGACAACACACAAAGTTTTTTTTATTAAAAACCCCATCTCGAAATAACAAAATGTCGTATCCAGTGAGTTAGGATATAGCATTTTGAATTCCCGAGAATAAGCTTTTATTTGACATTTGTATGATTTTATTGAAAAAGGGATACTCAGTTATTTGAATTTAAGGAGAAAATCGGAGCCCAGTAAGTTAGGGCACAATCTTCTCGAAAATCTTAAATATCAAGTCTTGTTTTATAAACTTTTGAATAAAATGTAATGTGATTAAATGACAACATACGACGCAAAAGGATAATTTGTAAATAAATCATGCACTAATGAATAACAAATAATTAATAAACAAATATAAACATGCATAGCAATAATAATTTCAATCATACATTATACAAATACCAATATCAATATTTTAAAATTAAATGAATTAATAATCAATTTTAAAAGATATACTAAAAAAATCAATGACAAAAGCAGAAATTATAATCAATAAACTATACGTACAAAATTTTAAAATAAACAATATATATGAGTTTGTGATAAATTCAAAATAAAGTTAATAAAATAAACACTACATAAATAATAGTATTTAAATGCATTTTTAAGTAAGTATTATAAGAAGAGAATCAAAATTCACAACATAATGTACACATATTAATTTAAATAAGTAATAGATATGGGGTTAAAAACTTAATATAAATAATATATACACAATAATATATGTATATATATAAAAGGTTGAAATAAATAAAATATATAATAAAATAGGGTTTAAAAGAAATAGATTATATATATAAATGAATTTGAAAGAAAATACATAAACATATTTAAAAGAGAACTTGAGAGTAATAACTAGAATAATATGAATTCAATAGCATAGGATAAAAATAATTTAGTATAAATTGTGTATATATTTATATAAAATAATAATGTCTAAGAATATTATTCTATAAATCTTTAAATCATAAAAATATATAAAAGTGAATTTTAAAAGAATAAAGTATAAAATAAGCCATAAAAATAAATTATATTGAATTTACATATAACACATATAAAATAATAAACGATAAATGCAAATAATAATATGTGATAAACTTAAAGTATTAATGAAGAATTTAAAATGATAAAACAATAAATATATATATATATATATATATATTGGACTAGACTAAAAACAGAACAAAAGTTGAGGAAAAAATCGTAATGAATTCTAAAATAAAACGAATTGGGACCAAATTGAATGCGATCTAAAGAGGAGAGGGTCGAACGGAAAAATAAACCAACTTCTGGACACCTGTCCACTACCCAGCACTAGGGATTAAATTGCAACGCGTAAAACTTAAGCAAGCCAATTTAAAAAAATAAAAAAATGAAAATAGGATTGAATCAAAACAATCAAAAATATGGAAGGACTGTGTACGCAAAAAACCAAAATGGCAAAAAGCGCGGATCCTCCCTGGGTCGAGTCACACCTCAGGTCAAGGGCCGCTAAGCGGCGTCATTTTGGCACTGGGAACCCTAGCTCAAAACCGCGTCGTATTCTATTACTATATAAACAACATTTTCTAAAAAAAAAATCATTAGCAGCCCAGTTTTTTTTAAAAAAGAACTGTTGCCCCCTCTTTTGCTCTGCTAGGGTTTCGACCCTAGCATCCATGCTGCCGCCGTTGTGCCCGCCGTGGAGCCGCCACGAGCGGTGCCCGAAACCGGGTGAGTCACTCCCTTTTTTTATGTTATCTTTTATAAAAATGAAAATTAAGCAAAGAAAAATCGAAAAGAAACGAAGTAGAAACCAAAAATCACCTTCTCTATTCACTTTCTCTATCTTTTTTATTTTTTTGTCAAAAATCCCCCTTTACATTTTCGTGTTTGGCTTTTATATAGCCAAAAAGAAAAATCAAAATCCCTCTTTTCCTATTTTTTGCTTTTCTTTTTTTCCCCTTACAATTTTCCGCCATAAATCTATTATTTTCTTTGTTGCTAGTCCGTTTCTTCTTTTTGCTGCTTTGGTTTATTGTTTGTTACAGGGAGAACGTGGGTAGTGCAAAGGCGACGTGCGCGGAGGCGTGCGAGGGAGCTTTGCTGACATTCGGCGCCCTAGGGTTTCTGCCTCCTTTGTTGCTGAAAACATGTTGTGGGCCTATTGGGCTAGGGTTTTTGTAATTTGGGCTGTTTGGATTTGTAATTTGGGCTGGACACTTATATAGTTTTAATTTATTTTAATTTGGTGTTGGGCCCGAGCTTAAAATTAATTATCTTGCTGTTGTTTTAGTTATTTTAGGGCTTACTGTATGTAGTGTTTGCAAATCCTGTAATTATTATTTTATTTTTTAAAATATATTCATATTTAGTAAAAATTGACTATGTTCTTCCAAAGAAACCAGTCAAAGGTCAGGTGCATGTGGGTCTAGCTAAGAACTTTTTCTTATTGTTGGTTTGCACATTATGCATAATATTGTTTTCCACATCATCCAAGCTCCAATTTCCCTTTTAGTTGGACATTTGTATTGTATCAGTGGTAGTTGCATTACTCGTTGTTCACTGTTTGCCTTCAGTTATCATAACTTCTAGGTTTCATGTGACAGTTGATTAGTAGGTTGAAGAGCCAAGAACTTGTGAAAACTAGAAAAGACTTCTAGAATAGAGATGGATTAACATATGAAGAAAGTAATGTTGTTGTATGGTATCTGTGCAATCAGTCAAAAGTTTTGGGTCGAGAAGAGACTTGGAAAGATTGACTGAAAAATTATATGGTGTTTCTATTATAGCATCGGCATGCCTGCCTTTTGATATTGATAATAATTTTTATATATTAGTAAGCTGTTTTGATAATTAGATAAGGAAAAGTGAGACATACATGATTAGAGGGCATTGAATCGAGTTCATTTTTTGCTCAGAAGTCAAAAGTTAGAAAGCTAAAATGAAAAGAAAGGATTACTTGTGTTTTGAATTCAACATTGGCTTTTTCTCGATTTTCTCATGTTTAGTACGTTGGCCTAAACTATGACCGCACTTTAGGTATGGCGTTTTCTAGGGTTTAGTTAAAGCTTTTCAGGGGCCAAAAGAAAGGGGTGTATTGGATTAACATTAATCATAACTGGATTCTTTATAAAGATTTCAGTAAAAAGGTTAGGGGAAATTCTTTTTTGAATTCCTTCCAAACATTATACTTATCGATGATCCTACATCTTCTCAAAAAGGCAATCAAATTTTGTTTACTTAATAATAAACAGTATAATGTGGGTAAATTTTGTTTACTTTATGTGTATAATTTAAGACTACATTTTAATCTTTTAACCACAAGGATTGCATTGAATCTAAAGTTGAATTAGATCAGCTACTGTTCAAGAGGCAAGCTGTTCATGCATTGTTTTTTCATTTAAAATGATAAACTCAAATCTAAAACCTTAGTTAGGAGATATCAAATTTTTTTACCTATTCACTCCATGGGCTGCAAAACATTCATTCATACTAGGAAAGATGTAAACAGAAAAATGAGATCTAAAGCGTTTGAATTATTTTACCTATTCATTCATACTATGACTTCTGAAGCTACAGAAATTATGGTATGTTTAGTTAATAAAATTTGAATTGTTTTAAATATTTATAGTGTTTAATTATAATGGTTTAATTTGTCGTTTGTAATGCAAATAATGTTAAGTTATGTTGCATTTGTTTTTATTATATATTTCGTTTCTAACTCTTTGATTAATTTATTAGGAGAAACTAAATGATAAAAAGGCGGAGTATGAAGCGATTGCTTTGAGTGATAGTTTTGTTAATGTTGACGACATTAATAATCGGATTATTACTGAAGTTTTGGGTCCTAAAAGGTATGGCCGGGTTCAATTTCAAGGATCTTTTGTTAACCCAACCCAATATTTTGGATCTAGCTCGCAGTAATACATGCTTTCGGGGAGTCAGGCTCAAGTTGAAGTTCAGAGGTTAAGAGACTAGATGGCTTAGATGCAAGCGAGCATAGTTGAGCAAATTACTCAACTTAAAGCGGAGGCAACATCGAGAGAAGCTAAGGTTCAAAAAACATATGAAGAAATCCAGCTACAACTTAAAGTAGAGGTAGCAACGAGGGAAGCAGAGTAGAGCAAAAAGTACGCCGCACACCAACTACAGCTTCAGAATTTGATGAAGATGTTTCAGCAATCGCAAAATCCGCCATCTTAGACTATTGTATGAATATTTTTAACATTTTAACTTTTAACATTATTATAAGAATAATTTGAATTATACTTCATTTATAAATTTATATCATATATCTTTCGTTGAATTTGAAGTATCATTTAGATTTGCTGTTTTTGGTTGGTTTCCATGCTACAGGAAGGGTTGCATATGGATGAAAATTGAATTTTAGAAATCTACCAATTTTAGTGGCGTTTTTAGTAAAATGCCGCTAAAGAACAGTACTTTTAGCGGCGTTTGCTATAAAAGCACCGCTAAAGAATATGACATTTAGCGGCGTTTGCTACAAAAACTTCGCTAAAGGTCATGACCTTTAGCAGCGTTTATGTGAAAAAAGCACCACCAATATTAGCGACATGGTCTATAGCGGCATTTTTTTGCGGCGCTTGTGAAAGAGCCGCAAATACTTTTAGCGGCACTAAAAAGCGCCGCTATAGGCCTAAAAAATGCCGCTAAAAGCCTATTTTGCTGTAGTGAGATTTAAGAAAATGGAATTGGTTGTTGATTACAGTGGCTTCGGGTTTCTTCTTTTGGATTTTGTTTTACTTCTCATTGTTATTGGAATTTAAGCAAAAACAAAACATCATGAAAAAACCCATATGATTGTTTTCAAGGTTGGGATTTAGTAGAAAAATGTTGCAGTAATTTGTAATTTAGTGTTGGTAAAGCTTAGATTGAAGTGCAAAACCTTTTCATATCTGGAAAATAATTCATCTTCCATTTATTAAATCATTATTTTAGAATAAATACACATGACTGTCCAAGTTCATTTGAATCTAGACAACAGTTTTTCTAGATACATTCTAGAATTATAAAATTAGATTTGTTTTAAAACTTTATAAAATGTAATAGAAATTAATTAAAATTCATAAAACTTTAGAAAATTTATTAAAATAATTTATTGTTTTTATATTTTAAATAAGAAAACAAGCATAAAAACTTATATTATAAAATCAAGATTAACAATTTATTTGTTATATTATTGCTTCTCATTTTCAATTTTATGGATTTTAATTAATTTCTATTCATTATTATAATTTTAATAATATTTTATAATTTTAATGTTTTATAATTGTAAAATGAATCTTGACAAATGGATGTTCATATTCAAATAAACTCGGACAATATTTGTCCGATTCATTTTGTACTTAAATCTAAAATATTTTAAAATAATTTTCATGTTTTGAATTTTTTTCTAACGTAGCATTTGTTAATGGCCACATTAACATTGTCATTAAATACAAATGGACAACATCAGTTAAAGGGTCTATTTGGCTAATTTTGTTAGTTTAGGGGGCTCAATTGGGTGCAAAAAATTTGGAGGAGTTTAATTGATTTTTCGAAAATGCTCGAGGCATTATTTTACCAATAAGCCAAAATTTTAAAAATTAACTAAATTAATAAATAACCTATAATATATAAAATATTGTTTAAAATATAATAAATTAATAAAAATATTCAAGCAATTATGAAATTTTCAAAATTATATAAAATTTAAGAATATTAATATTTTATTTTATTTTAAAATTGATATGTGTATCGATGTTTTAATTCTATTGGTATGATGTATATAAAATAAAAATTATTTTTGTAAAATAAATAAATATAAGTAATTTTAATTTTATTAATTGTATTTAAAATTTTTTAACGTATGAATATATCTAATTATTTAAAATTTTAAGCTCCAAAATAATTGATAGACCTTTTAGGCCACACATGTAATAAAAGCATTGATACACTTTTCTAATTGGAGATATTCATACCTAACAAAAAACTTTACGGGTTAATAAAATTTAAATATTTATATTTATATTTATTTTTGTAAAATATTTTTATTTTTATATATCCAAAAAGGTACCAAAATGAAAATATTAATACACATACCAACTTTTTAGAGAAAATTAATTTTATATTTTTAAACTTTTATAATTTTGAAAAATCATCTTGAATCTAGAGATATGGTTACCTAGATTAAATATAAATATAGATAGTCATATGCCTATTCATTCTAGACTCAACTTTTAAATGATTTTTATTAATTTTAATTTTTTAAGCTTTATTTAATATTTTAATAAATTTTAATAATGTTTAAAAATTTAAAACATATTTTAATTATTCTCCTTTAAATAATTTGGTCCCAATGTCACCTGTCATTCCATCACCATTGTCATTAATTACAGCATCAGTTACTGATAAAATTCTAAGGCCCCAAAAAGCGAATAATTTATAAAAATTTTAAAATCCTTTTTCCAATCCTCTCTTTGTTGGTTGTTTTTGAAATCAAGGTCAAAGTATTTATTGCTCTTTAATATCTTGTGCTTGTTTATGTGTCAATTAATTAAACAAGGTTTTCACGTAAGCGTTGTGGGGTACTTGAAAATGTTCTCTTTTCCCACTCAAATTAACTTTGAATTTAATAATTGTAGACAACTAATTTTGATTGATTAAATCGTTTCGTTACTAAAATGTAAAAACAAGTTTAGAGAGGCTTGCAAGACGTTGACTATGTCAATCCCTCTAAATGGGGAGAACTTTGTTGATCTTTCATTGGTTTAAAGTCCAAATACCAATTGTAAGGCATCAAAACAACAAAGACAAGTATTGGGGACCAGCCGAAGAGAGTGAGTGACAGGGTTTGATTTAGAGTCTCATGATTGCAACATGTTTGATCCTGATCCTCAGCTTTGATTGTAATGTCTAACAAAATAAATACCAATATGAAAAGACCTTTTTTCTATAAAATCTAAATTTCTAGTTTTGAAGACACGCCTGTGGTTCTCATCTCTTACTTGTTCTGCACGGCTATGTCGCAGTCGCTTCGATGGACCTATGTTGGAAACATGAATTGAAAAGAATGCCAACAAATAATAGAAACTTTGTAATATTCAGATAGATCAAATTAAGCTTTGTGTGGACCATTCGTGATTGAAACCAGTTCTACCCTGGATTATTATAGATCAAATAATTACTCTAATCTAATCCATGTCTCTTTCTTTCTGAGTTTATCAGGCAATAAATTCCCTTCGATTTCACCTAGCTTGTTATAACAATGTTATTTCAAATTAGGTAAAGAAGAAAATTTGTGATGTTATATTTATTTATTAGGAATTGATTTTAAATTAGAAAGATCAAAATTTAAGTAGAATCACTTAGGGATGCCAGTGGGGCAAGTTTTGCGGGTCCCGCCCTACTTCACACTCGATTGACGGAGGGATAGGGACAAAACTTAGAGCACGTTTGGTTCGCTGTATTGGATTAGAGGTGTATTGGATTAGAGGTGTAATGGAATAGAGATGTAATGGAATAGAGGTGTAATAGCAAATCAACTGTTTGGTTGAATATAATGGAATAGAGGCGTAATAGCAATCCTGTGTTTGGTTTAATGTAATAGAGGTGTAATAGCATAATGGAAAAAACTAAAATGACTAGAATACCCTTAGCAGAAATTTGTTTAGGTAAATGATTATTGTTATTGTTATTAAATTTTAATAAGATTATTAATATCAATAATAAATAATTTAATCATATTTTAACATAATTATTATTAAATATATTTTAATTAAAATATATAATTTAATAAAATTCTTAATAATTAGCGAAATTTGTTTTGGTAAATTATTTTATTTAAATTTTAATAAGATTATTAATATCAATAGTAAATAATTTAATCATATTTAAACATAATTATTATTAAATATATTATAATTAAAATATATAATTTAATAAAATTCTTAATAATTAATATTCTTATATGAATTTACTCAAACCATAATATATGATACTTGTAAAATATAAATTAACATAATTATTATTAAATATATTATAATTAAAATATATAATTTAATAAAATTCTTAATAATTAATATTCTTATATGAATTTACTCAAACCATAATATATGATACTGTAAAATATAAATTAACATAATTATTATTAAATATATTATATTAAAATATATAATTTAATAAAATTCTTAATAATTAATATTCTTATATGAATTTACTCAAGCCATAATATATGATACTGTAAAATATAAATTAACATAATTATTATTAAATATATTATAATTAAAATATATGATTTAATAAAATTTAAAATAATTATAACTAATAAATTATATTTTATGAATTTGTATAATTTAAAATAATAATTATTACATATAATTTAATAATAATATATAATTTCATAAAATTCTTGATAATAAATTTTCTTATATGAATTTATACAATTTAAAATAATTAATATTAAATATAATTTAATAGTGATATATAATTTCATAAAATTCTTAATAATAAAATGGTATTATATGAATTTACTAAAATCAATATATAACTTGAACATAATTAACTTATATTAAGAAAATGTTAGATGAAAATGAAATTGTACATTATAATCCATATGTTATATAGTTTTACAACATCAAAAGTTTAAACATTGATATTTAATGGTAAGAAAGAAATCTTGACCCATTCCAATCAGAACATGAAGGTAAACTAAAGAAAACGATCATTTGAGTTGGATGATCGGAATTTTACTCAAAGCATCATACCGATCGTCGGTTAAACCTTCAATTGACCATAAGGTGAATATAAATTTGAAGCTCTCTCTTCCATATTTTGATGTTCTTGACCTCTTTGAACTACCACCTGGAGGCAATACTCTTCTTGATTTGCTCGCCAACGGCTGGATTTTGTCCCCAAACAAAGTGGCGACCTCATTAAATGAAGAAAACACATTATCACGAGCATCGATTTCTTCTTTCTCTTGTTTGAAGACGAGGAACCCCTTGGTCTCTATCTCCGCAGATTCGTACCAGAAACATCCATGTCGTCTAAAGAGACGTCAGCTTCGCAGTCATAGAATGTGTTTCTCTCTTCATTCATATCTGTAGTACGTTCATCCTCAACATTTATTTCTTCAAGAACATCAGCAGCTGTTTGACCATCTTTCCCAGTTGCTCGATCTCTTGCGTATATGGTACGAAATCTGAATTGAGCGGCTTCTTTGTGACTCTAAAAAAATGAGGAAATCATATTAGTCATAAGTTTGGTAAAAATAATATAATAAAGACTTGAAATAATCTTACCTTTAAATAGGACTCCCAAACCGCATCTTCAGCAACAACGAGCTGTCTATGCTCGTCCCAACCAAAACCGCTATTGTTTTGGCCATTAAGCATGTCGTAGACTATTGACCACTCCCTTTTAAGTAACCTAATCCTTGATTCAATATTAGGTTTTGCCTTCAACATTGCATTCGGTAAAACCGTTTGTAGCATTCTTTCCAACTCGTTCAAATAACCGGCTTTGAACCCAGTATCAGCATTAAATGTTCCAACATTGTGCAGGTCCACCATGCAGGAAACTAATGCTGCATCTTCCTCGGGAACCCATTTTCTTTTGGCTCCTCGAGAAGCTTGAGAAGAAGCATTTGATTCTGGAACACCTGACATAATGATCTTAAGAACAAAAAATATATATTTATTAATTCTTGTTTTAATATCATGATTCAAAAGGTCAACACTTTATAAAATCTAAGGAATTAAGTTGAATATCATGAATAAAAGCTCCATACCACAAAAATTTAAAATTATAACACATGCTGAATTAGGAGAAATTATATTATAATTCAACAAGTTTAGTACAATACAAAAATCAATACAAAAGTTTCACAAAAGTTTCACAAACTAATTTCTAGATGCTTGCCATTCATCGAACATTTGGTTGGCTAGTTCCATCCTCCAAGTAGCCCAAGCATCCGATGGATGAATATTTGTGATATTCGGTTCATCGTCATCCACCACATTAATTGTAGGTAATCCTTCTCCCACCTCCGCTTCAATGGGATCACTACTCATATGGGTTCGAATGGAAAACTAACCTGTAATGAGCAAATGGGGGACGAATGCGATGTGGAAGTGTTGGAACAAAGAACCTGTAATGCAAAAAGTGCTCGGATCAACCTTTTTTTTTAAAAAAAATAATTATGCTATAGCTAAATATAGTATATCAAATATACTAAAAATATTAACAACAAATAGTTCCCAACAAATAGTTCCCAATTGCCAAGCTTTTCGAAGCAGTGTCCTCTTTTCATTACAGTATGAGAAGCTTAAACCCTTTTTCTTATATGAATTACAAGAACGCTGGAAGCAGTCATGGCACAACCATAAAATCAATCATATTATCTAAATTCAGTACCTAACATCCTACATGTACTAAGTTGCACTCAGTTAATACATAACAAACCACTGGCCTCTAATTCCCCCACATTCATCCCCATTACCAAACAACACAATGCAGGCATATGTATCATCAACCGAGCAAAAAGATTCTAATATACTTCAAAAGTGATTTGATGCTCATAATTTCTCAATCAAACCTAAAATAAAAAGAAACAACAACAATTGATAAGCTAATTCAGCCAATGATTTGGCTAAAGAATGTAGGAGAAACTGAATTTGCTTTAGATATGCAATCATCAAACATGACCAAAAATTTCTAGTTCTAGTTCATAGCATCAACAATAACATGACCAAAAAAGGCAAAGCATATAGACACATACATATATCATATTTGACAAAAAAAACATATACTAAATCGGTGAATTAAAACAAGGTAACTTATTCTATCCATTCGACCTTAACTAATGAAATCGAGTAGATACCATAATTTTAGAAATGTAACCCTCACAATATAAAATATGAGTAACCCGTGCGTAAGTGTGGGGAAAGAGAGTAGTAATATTAAACAAGCACTCATTTGTTAAAAATAGATGTATTCTTTTCCTCTTCTTCCAACCAAACACGCTAACCCTCCGACATACGAGACAAAGACAACGCATAAGCAGATCACGAAAATATCGATACAATCTAGGCAATTTTTTGGTTAAGATATCTTGAATGAAAGTTATTCATTTATAAAAGCAGTATATGTTCAACCAATGGAATAAATACAATAACATATCATTGCAAAAGTAAAAGAAAGCTTCATAAAACATGAAGGAAGGAAACCGCAATTAGAATGCATACTTGAAAGTGAAAATCTCTTTCTTTTCGAGGTCACTCTAGCAAGATCGTAGTTTCTTTTAAACCAAATGAACAATCTAACTACAAGGTTAGCATGCAAGAGGCTACTGATATACAAGAAATTAAAAAAAAAACGCATCATAAACAAATAAACAACAAAGCAATACTCCTATAGAATTTTCACAAATACAAAAAAAGCTTCTCTTTGATTTTCATGGACTTCACCAGTTTTCACATATCTTCTTGCAGAGTGTTTGTGAATTTGACAAATTATGAACAAGATATCTACTCTCTCTGAAATTACTGAATTACTGGTTACTTTAACAAAACAAAAAAAAATTTGAAATAATGTGCCATCTTTGGCTGCAAAAGAAAAGAGAAAGAAGCTTCATGAATGCAAAATTTGTCATGCGAAAATGGAAATATGATTTTTAGAAGTATATGCTTTAAACGTTTTGATGTTGGTCAGCAAAAAAATCAGGATTTATAAATTACACCACACCAAATTTATATGAAATCACCATCAAATACCCTATGAAATCACTTTAACACCAAAGCATCCATATACACAATAATCTTACAATTTCAACAGAAACTACTGAAGAGTAAAAAATATTCATAATAATGCACAAATCTTAACAATTTGATAAAAGAGTGTCGAACAAAGAATTGCCAGATTTATTTGGGTCCGAAATAAAAATCACCCGATCTTGGATTAGAGGTGAATAAGCAACAATGAATAAAATCCAATAGCAATTTCAACGAAACTCTTCAAGAGTAAATATTCATACTAATGCAATACAATTTTATAAAAGATTGTCGAACAAAGAATTGGCAGATTAATTTGGGTCCGAAATAAAACTCACCCGATCTTGGATTAGAGGTGATGACCCGAAAAACGCTTCACTCTTTTTTCAATGGATTCAGCTATCGTATTTCCAATTTTATGAAAATATTGAAGAGCGAGAGAGTTGCGAGATAGGGTTGGGAGGAAATGGGAGGAGACAGAGAAAGAAACGATGAGGACGAATAATAAACAAAAGCGGTGGGAGATGGAAGGAGAAATTTTGAGGACGAAATAGGAGAGGGTCGGGTAGGGAGGGAGGGTAAAAGCAGAGCGGGGACGGAAGGCGGACGTAATAGGTATTACAGGATTTGGGAAGGGATTACAAAAGCAAAAAAAGGGGATTAGGTCGGGATTGGTTTACGCCTGTAATGCCTATTACAATGAACCAAACGCCGGATTAGAGGCGTCATGTAATACGCGCGTATTTGGCCTGTATTGTATTAGGTAATACACTGAACCAAACGCCTCCTTAAACCCGTTGTGAGTTGTGGGGTAGGCATGGGTGTGACCTTGTACCTATCCCATCCCATCTCTACCCATCCCGCATAATTTAATAAACATATTTAAAAAAATTAATTTAATAATTATTTTAATAGTATTTCATTTTTACACATGTGTTGCATTTGAAGAAATTTATGATGTATTTGAGATATTGTTTGTATTTTGATATTATCTAATAATTTTATTTTTTGAATTTTTTAAACTTGAAATTATATCTTATTTACCAATTAAAGCTCGTGACGACTTACTTTTTTTTAAAGTAGTGACAATAGGAATAATGTCACATATGTGGTGGGAATTCGGAGAATAAATATTTTATACTTTTGTCACAAAAAAAAATTAGTTTTATATTTATTTAATTGAAACTTACAAATATATTATATGAAGTGGGTCATAAGATGAGTATAGTGGGGATAAGGTGGGTTTGGGACCCACGTGGGTGGTGGGGTGACGATGGTTTTGAATTTTGCACCTGTAACGTGTCACGAGACGGGGATGGGGATGAAAATTCTTGGCGGGGATGGGGATGAAAATTGTGTAAGTCAAATCTGTGTAATTTGTAGTAATGCATACCAAGAAGGAATCTTCTGCCCTCTCTCTTTCTATCTCTGTCTTCCTCTCATTTTGGTGTATTGTTTGTTTGGATGTGTTTTGTCTAGTGTTTTGTTCCAGTGATGTTAAGCCTTTGACAAGTAATACGAGTAATTTTGGGCTCCAACCACAATACACGGTAAAGAATGAAAGCCAGAAAAATGTAAGACTGCATGTCTACACCATATTATATTTATAAATAAAAGAGTAATCTCTCTCTATTTAAATAAATGAGTTGGGTTGGATTTCATTTAATTGAAAATGAGTTGGATTGGCTGATTATTTGATTTTGGGTTAAATGAAAATCAACTTCGGCCTGGATGTAGGTATTGGGTTTAATGTAACTTATATAAAGAGTCTAGTATGTCGCTTTATTTGACTTATTTGGTTTGGACACTCAAATTTGAAATTGATCAATTAAACCGATAGAATTGAGTCTCAACTAAATAAACTAAAAACTCAACTAAATAGAATTGGATTAAAGTGATTCAATTAATCAAATTTTCACATACTTATAACCATCGTGATTCATTCATATTATTATTCTCATACTATATTCATGTTATGTAATAAAATTGTGTAATAAAGTACTTGATTTCGTTTTCCTAAGTTTATGTATTTGGAAAGATAGAATCTTTTTTCTATTTTAGGGTGTCTCTTGGAGCACATGTGAGATTATTAAGATTTTATATATTTTGGGCAAATAGTTTGTTTCTTTTCATAGGGAAGACATTTCTAGACAAAAAGAACAAAAGTCAGCAGTCGAGATGTCGGAAAGTTGGATCAATCTTTGCACTGATGGGACGGTCCAAATTGCCCTGGGTGATTCTGAAGCAGGGGAAGTCAAAAGAAATGGAAAAAGGGAATGGATTATGGGATACAACAGAAATCTAGGCAAATACTCAGCCTTCAATGCTGAACTATGGGTAGTTCTTGATGGATTAGCTCTCATTCACAAAGGGCACTATGATGGTGTATTGATACAAACTGATAGCTTGGAGGTGGTTAAAGCCATTCAAGACTCCTCTCCCTCAAACTTGAATTCTACCCTCATCAGACGTATAAATGTACGTTCATGGGCCATTCAACATTTTCCTAGAGAACATAATAAAGTCGCCGATTGCTTGGCCAAAATGGCCTTTGATACGAACCAATGGCTGAAGATATTTGATGAGATACCAAGAGAGGTGCTGGCACTCTCTCCTATGATTCAAGAAATGGAAAAAGGGAGTGTATTACGGGATATTCTAAAGTATTGAACATATAATTTTGCATTATTTTACCTCCTTGATTCTTCACACACTCTTTTGGAATAAATTAACCATCTATTCCTTATTTCAATTTTATTAAAAAGTTAGGTTCCCATAAAGACAGTCTTTACAAACCAAAATCTAATTATTTATATATATTTATCTAAAGTCTTAATTTTGAGAGAGGACCTAAGAAAACATTATACAAACTACATAACATACAATCAAGCACCCACACAAAATGTTTATTAAACAGCTACACAAAAAGGCCTGCATACCACCAAGCAATGAAGTTTTCTGTTCTGTTTGCGACTTGTTGAACTTGCCCAAGTGTTGCCTTCTCTACCTTTTTGCAAATCTTTGTCGGACTCGCTCCACGATCCTAATCAACCACCATGGTTTTCCAGTTGTGAATACAATGTATGCCATGCTCATTCCCAGCACCAACCCACATCCATACCCCACCAATATTGAAAATTTCCAATTCAATTCATCACCATCATCATCTCTATCAAATTTGACTGGAGTTTCCTCATCAGTACCACAGTTTTTTGATAATGGCAAACCACATAAATCTGAATTTCCCATGTAGGAATCGTTAGTGAAAGTATCAAATTGTTTGCCTTGAGGAATGGGTCCCTTGAGATTATTTTGAGAAAGGTTTAACACCTCTAAGAATCCAAGATTTTTTAACTCTGTTGGAATTCTTCCTTCCAGCTTATTTGATGAGAGATCTAATGATTCAAGCTCTGACAAATTACCTAAAGATGATGGGATAGGACCTATTAAACAGTTATGGGAGAGGTTTAGGACAACAAGTAAATGAAGCTCACCAAGTATTTTTGGAATTTCTCCCCTGAATTGATTACTAGAAAGGTCAATAACCGTCCAAATGGATAATAGTGATTCAAACTTTATTTCCAGCCCTTTTGCTGTAACAGATAAACCAGAAGCATAATCCACCCAAAATACACCAAATGCATCTTTCGTGGGCTTTACTTCTCTCATGTAATTTGGTTCAACTTTCTTTCCATACTCATCTCTAATGGCATGCATATGCTCAAAAAAAGGAGTAGGTAAGTAGCCACTAAAATTATTGTGAGAAAGATCAATGATTCGCAATTTAGTTAAAGAAACTGTAATATCAAAGCTCTCTATTTGGCCGTAAAATCTATTCGACCTCAAGATAAGAACTTGCAGCTGATCTAAATTTCCTAACCAACTTGGGAAAGTGTCATTCAAATTGTTGTTTCCAACATCGAGAAGATTTAAACCTTTGCAATTACGCAAAGATCGTGGTAGTGACCCTTCTAATTCATTGTTGTTAATGCCTAAACTTCTCAACATGCAACCTTTAGCAAAATTTTCTGGTATTTGACCATGAAAATTATTATTCCCTAGATCAACTGCTATGAGAGAAGAACTCAAGTTTCCCATGCACTTTGGAATTGTTCCCTCCAAATTATTCTCATCTAAAGCCATAACCACAAGGGAAGTCCAATTGCATATTGAAGAAGGGATTTCTCCAATTAAGTTATTACATGAAACTGCATACCATTGCAATAAAGGTGGTGGTGTTGGAATTCGACCTTAGAGATAAAATTGAAAATGAGATAGAATTAGGAGTTTGAAGATTCTTTGGAATATAAATTATAAAATAACTATATTTGTGATGTGTACACTGAATACAAATAATTGATTAATTTACTACACTACTTCTAACCATTTTAAGATGCATCACAACAACTTTTAAGTTGAAATCTATTGAAGGAAACTACTACTATCCTCTAGAGAGAAATTTTATTTCCTTACTTAAAAGTAAAAGGATTGCATAAATGTATAAAAATAGAAGGAAAAAATATCAAACTATACTTAATAGTTTATTATAAAAGAGATAACCATTTAATATCTTACTTATATTTCATTTTTAGTGTTTATTATTATTATTTTTGTACTTTTATGTATATTTTAAAATTTATTATTGGGGTTCACGGTTGTTATTATCAAGAATATCATCTTTAAGACTTAAATCTTGTTCTCCCTTAAGAGAGTAATATGTTTTACCACTCGCACGAATATTTATTGGTGTAGTATTTATTATAACTACAAATAATTTTAATTATCTTTTATGAAACTCTAAGTTAGAGGTCAAATAAAAAACAAATTAATTGATATAGTGTTTAAATTTTTATCATTACATGTAAAGTTTTAATTATTAGTTATAATTTTTTTCCTCACAATTGAAATTTAAAAACGACATTTTATGAAATTTAAAGATAACATAATTAATAGAAAATTGACATTTTCTTTAGAGTCGGAATCTAAGTAGTAGCAATATCTGTAACTGGTACTTCAAATATACATTTTATGTTTATAATTTTTATAAGATTGGGAATTAATTGAGATTGTAGCCTCAAAATTGGTGTTATAATTGAAACCTATTATGAAATTCACTATTACTGACTCGAAACTTGAGTAGGTTTAAGTTATTGACCCACAATCCAAGTAAACTCAAAGGAATTTGGGTCGGGCCCCATGAAGAGGACATATTAGAGGTCGCACATCCAATTCGTACAAATTTGAGTATTTTTTATGAGAATACTAATCAAATAGAAACTTGGGAAAAGAATAGTGGCCTTTTTATTCATGTTTGGCAAATTAATATACTTTGTTTCTCTCATAATATAAAATATGTCCTGTGCATAAATTAATTAAACAAATAAATAATAAGGCAAATCAAAAAGGTAAAACTACATCTAAATTATAATTCAGAATATAAATTAATTAATGATTATAAATTGTAGACAAATATTTTGGTTGGGTTAGCAAAGCTGAAAAAGTTGAGAATAATAATTTTTAAATTTATAAATTTAATGTGAAAAATTAAATCCTAATTGTTTAAATATCTATATGTAATTGATGAATAAGAATTGCAAAGAATGGCGTAAAAGAAAAATAAAATGAAAGAATTTAAAATATAATTTTTAAGTTTATATCACGTGTCGTATTATAATTGAAACCTATTATGGAATTCACTATTACTGACTTGAAGCTTGAGTAGGTTCAAGTTATTGACCCACAACCCAAGTAGACTTAAAGGAATTTGGGTCGGGCCCCACAAAGTGGGCATACTGGAGTTCGCACATCCAATTCGTAGGTATGCTAGAGCTCGTGGGCCTAGCTTACAAGGCAAGCTTGCACATTGGGTTCACATGTCTCTATATGATTGCAAGGAGAGGTGCGAAGTCAAGCACGTGGTCCATGAACATGTGTTAAGTCTAGAACAAGATACGTGTTAACATACATGAAGCTTGTCTAAGACGTCATTTCGATGAGTGTGGTCAAACTTTCGATTGACCATAGTAGACACAAAGAGAAAATACTCAACAATTTGGTGCAGTGAGTGTGGTCAAACTATCGATTGATGATTTTCAGCTTGTAACAATCAATATAGCTCACCTAAATGAAAATTTCCCCATCAATGTTTTGTCAGGATAAGTTGCTAGTATTATATTGTTGCTAGTATTATACAAAACAAAAAGTCACAAAAGTGAGAGAAAACCCAGTCATCAGCACACCAAAACTCGTTAAGTCAATCATAGTTGCTAGAATTATATTGTATCTTCTTAGATCAAGAGATAAGGTAGGTGAGAAAGGGAGATAAAAGACGGTGAGCTTGGATGGGACATTAAGTGGGAAGAGAGGAAAAAATGTCATGTGTCTAATTATTTCTAGTGTTTGGACCGTTTTGAGTCATATCTATCTTTGAACTCATACCGTCCTAAGCCTTAGAACATTACAAGCTTAGAAGACCAATGTGTTTCCTATTCAATAATATCAACTATGGCTTAGCAACAACTAAATCAAGACCTAAACAATAAGGCAAATCTAAAAGGTAGAAGGAATAGCTAATTAAAAGTAGTGTGTGTTCAAAAGCTAGATGGTGAACTTAGGATGTGGAGTTCCAATAAATACCTAAACTTTTGGCAATTCAAATAGTTTCTTTATAAAAATTTGTAAATATTTGAGTCTTATTTGTATTAAGAAATACATTATTTGAAAGAGCTTAATAATTTTAAGCGATCTAATAATGAAAATATTATATTAAACTTTAGTAGAGTTTAATTATATATTATAAGAATAGTCTTCGGTGTATTTATCCATTTAATTTAATTTTTTTATTTTGGTCCCTTGGAACGGTGCGTTTAGGGGGTATGGGGATAATTTCCTAGTTGGTCCCTGTCCATTTTCACGCATTTAATTTTAGTCCTTTATTCTATTTTATTGTTTAATTTATTTATTTTATTACGATTTATACTTTTAATTTCACTTAAATTTCGATTCAGTCCCTTATTTATTTAATTTCAGCCTTTCATGAATTTTATTTATTTATTACTTCTTTATTTTCATATACTTAAAATTGGATTGTTTACATTCTTTTATTTGTGCATTTTTTTGCTCATTTATTTTATTTACGTAAAAGATTGCATAAATTTAATAACAAAAGGAGAATAAAAGAAATGAAATTATACCTGTCAATTTGTTACTCTCAAGAGAAAGCATTTGAAGAGAAGTCATGTTTCCAATAACAAGAGGAATTTCACCAAACATATAATTAAATCAGCAAAAATTATAAATATTTTCCTAGCAAAACCTTAATTTATTTGTTGAGCATATTAGTGTCCATTTGATTTATTTATTTTTAAATACGCAAGTTTTGTTTAGTTTTATAGTACTTATGACAACCCAAAAATATTTTAATTACAATACTCAAATTGATAGTTGAAATGATGATGAAAATTAGATGGAATAAAATAGTTCACGCTTAATATTTTTGTTCAAATTTAGGATACATTAGAGGTGATTATGGGTCGGGTTTGGGCTGGCTGACTGAGACAAAATTTTAGGCCCGTTTTCCCGAGCTCGAAATATGGGCCTAAAAATTTGTCCAAGCCCAGCCCAAAAGAAAATTGCTAAGTTGAGCCCGACCCTGCCCTGCCCATATTAAATTTTACAACACCAAAATAGCATCAAAAACTTGCAATATATATATATATATTATTAAAATAAAAAATATATTTAATATATAATTCGGGCCAGGCTTGGGCCAAAAAGTTTTACTCGAAGCCCGCCCGTTTTCTAAAATTTCCAATTTCTGTAGGTATACTTCCCTCCAAGGAGTTGCTCGACAATGATAAAAACTTCAAATCTTTGCACTTGAATAAACTATTTGGAATTCTACCGGAAATTTGATTCCCACCCAAGCCCAACCTTTCTAGTTTTGACAAATTGCCTAGAGTAGATGGGATAACACCAATGAAATTTAATAACAAAAGGAGAATAAAAGAAACATGAAATTATACCTGTCAATTTGTTATTGCTAAGATAAAGTCGTCGAAGAGAAGTCAAATTTCCAATAACAAGAGGAATTTCACCGAAACATATAATTAAATCAGTCAAAATTTGCAAATATTTTCCTAGCAAACCCTTAATTTATGTGTTGAGCATATTAGTGTGTGTTTCATTTACCTACTTTTAAATATGCAAGTTTTGTTTAGTCTTATAGTACTTATGATAACCCAAAATATTTTAATTATAATACTCAAATTAACAATAAAAAATATTTATCTTTGTACCGAAAAAAACACCGCATAGATCATAAAAGGAAAAACTAAAACACCCAAAAAACACTAAACACAAAACTTATAGTTGTAGAGGAGAATTAGATACATTGGTCCCATAATATGTCACTCAAAATCTAAAAATTATCCAACAAAAAGAAACCATCACTTTAGTTAATTAAAGCAAGAACAAATATAGCAAACACTAAACACAAAATTCATAGTTGTAGAGGAGGATTAGATACATTAGTCCCATAATATGTCACTTTAGTTAATTAAATGAAGAACAAATAAAGTTATGGATGAACAAATATGGGAAGCAAAGAAACATGATGGATCAAAAGGGACGAATAAGCTAATTTCTGCGATAAGGTAGATGGTGAACTTAAGATGTCGAGTTCCAAGAAATACCTAAACTTTTGGCAATTCAAATAGATTATACATATTTTTAATTACTTAAAAATATTGCATAAATTTAATAACAAAATAGAGAATAAAAGAAACATGAAATTATACCTATCAATGTGTTATTGCTAAGATCAAGCAATCGAAGAGAAGTCAAGTTTCCAATAACAAGAGGAATTTCACTGAAACATATAATTAAACTAGTAAATATATAATTATTTTTATTAATTATTTTAAGAGTTTAATAAGGCAAATCTAAAAGGTAGAAGAAATAGCTAATTAGAAGTAGTGTGTAATTCAAAAGGGTATAAAGTAGGTCCAAATTAAAAATCAAATCTTAAAATAATTTAATGTAAAATTTAACTCTTTTCTTATTGTTAGAATTAAGTGACCCAAATCCTTATTTAAATAAAATATCGTGGTAAAATAAAATAAAAGTAAAATCCTATAGAATTATACTTCTTTTATTTTATTTTAGAATAAGGTTTCTAAACCTTATTAAACTCCATCTATTTGATATTATTTGAATAAGGAGTTTCACTCCTATTAGAATAAGGTTTACAAGCCTATAAATAGGCATAGTCTACTCCTCTTGTAATTAAGTTTTTTCGACATAGTGAATTTTCTTCTTCTCTGCCCGTGGTTTTTTTCCCGAAAGGGTTTCCACGTAAAATTTGTGTGTTCTTTATTTTTCTATTTCTATTTTTCTTTGTGATATATTGTCATTACCGAAATTATATTTTTCTCAAATTGGTATCAGAGCTTCCGGGTTGTTCATCTCAATCACGGTAATGACGTCTTTGAAGTACAAAATTTATTGTTGGATCGCAACACAGTTGCATTGTGGCAGATAAAGATGCAAGCAGTTCTTGCACAGATGGACTTAGAGGAAGCCCTACTAGGGGTAGATAAGATGCCTTCAACTTTGACGGAAGAAGAGAAGAAGCGCAAGGATCGAAAGGCGTTAACGCAGTTACATCTGCATTTGTCTAACGAAATTTTACAAGATGTGATGAAGGAAAAGACTGCCGCTGGATTATGGAAGAGGTTGGAACAGATTTGTATGTCGAAAACTCTAACTAGCAAGCTACATATGAAGCAGCGTCTTTATGCTTATCGTTTGGAGGAAGGTGCATCTGTGCACGAACACTTAACAGTGTTCAAAGAAATTCTCTCAAACTTGGAGGCCATGGAGGTTCAGTATGATAAGGAAGATCTAGGGCTGATTCTACTTTGTTCGTTGCCCCCGTCTTATTCAACCTTTAGAGATACGATTTTATATAGCTACGAGTCTCTCACAGTTGATGAGGTTTATGATTCTTTAACCTCGTATGATAAGATGAAGCATCTTGTGGTTAAAATCGACTCTCAGGGAGAGGGTCTTATTTTTCGTGGGAGACAAGATCAGAATGCTGATGATGATCGTGGAAGGACACAAGAACGGAATCCTCGCAGTAAATCTAAAGGTAGATCGAAGTCTTCAAACAGAGGTAAAACTTATAACTTTTGCAAGAAGAAAGGGCACATTAAATCTGAGTGCTATAAGCTACAGAATAAGATCAAAAGGGAGGCTGCGAATCAAAATGGAAAACAACTAGAAAATTCTGGTAAAGCTGATGTTGTAGAAGATTACAACGATGGTGAACTTCTAGTCGCTTCTGTCAACAATTCCAAAGCGAGCGAGGAGTGGATCCTTGATTCGGGTTGCACCTTCCACATGAGTCCCAATTGGGATTGGTTTAGAACTTACAAAATAATGTCTGAAGGTATTGTGTTGATGGGAAATAATGCTTCATGTAGAATTGCAGGTGTTGGAACAATTAGAGTTAAAATGTTTGATGGAGTTGTCAGAACACTCAGTGACGTACGACATGTTCCAGAATTAAAGAGAAATTTAATTTCATTGAGTACTCTTGATTCAAAAGGGTACAAATACACAGCTGAAAGTGGGGTTTTGAAAATTTCCAAAGGTTCCCTCATTGTGATGAAAGGGCAGAGAAAGATTGCCAAATTATATGTTTTGCAGGGTTCTACTGTTACTGATGATGTAGCTGTGTCATCCTCTTCCTTGTCAGATGATGATATTACTAAACTTTGGCATATGCGCCTAGGGCATATGAGTGAGAATGGCATGGCAGAATTGAGCAAAAGAGGACTTCTTGATGGGCAAGGAATTTGCAAACTGAAGTTCTGTGAGCACTGCATTTTTGGGAAGCAAAAGAGAGTTCGATTCACGAGAGGAATCCATAACACGAAGGGAACGTTAGAGTATATTCATTCTGATCTATGGGGGCCATCCAGAGTGCCTTCGAGAGGTGGAGCTAATTATATGCTAACTTTTATTGATGATTTTTCCAGAAAAGTGTGGGCATTCTTCTTGAAGCAGAAAAGCGATGTGTTTTCCGCATTTAAGTCTTGGAAAACCATGATTGAAAAATAGACGGGGAAGCAAATAAAATATCTCCGCACAGACAATGGCTTAGAGTTTTGTTCTGATGAATTTAATAAACTGTGCCAGTCAGAAGGGATCATGAGACACTTGACAGTTCGTCATACTCCACAGCAAAACGGCATTGCAGAACGAATGAACAGAACGATCATGGAGAAGGTTCGATGTATGTTGTCAAATGCCAACTTATCAAAGTCATTTTGGGCAGAAGCAGCCTCTACTGCATGTTTTTTGATTAACCGATCTCCATCCATTGCCATTGAGAAAAAGACTCCACAAGAGGTATGGTCTGGTAATCCTGCTGACTATTCTGATTTAAAGATCTTTGGTTGTCCTGCGTATGCTCATGTTGATAATGGAAAATTGGAACCAAGATCTATTAAATGTGTTTTTCTTGGTTATAAAGTCGGTGTAAAAGGGTATAAGTTATGGTGTCACGAAAATAGAAAAGTTGTGATTAGCGGAGATGTTGTTTTTGATGAAACTGCTATGCTACCTAACTTATCTCTTAAAGACTCTTCCAATAAAGAAAATCAAAAACAGGTGGAGCATCAGATTGATCTAGAATCTACAACAGAGTCGACTACTAAAGCCAGTACAAAAATTCAAAATAGAGTTGCTTCTTCACCACAATACTCTATCGCCAAAAACAGAACTAGAAGAGAAATTAAACCTCCAAAGAAGTATGCCGAGGCTGATCTAGTTGCTTATGCTTTAAATATGGCTGAAGATATAGATGCAAATCAAGAGCCATCTAATTATTCTGAGGCGGTTAGTTGTGAAGACTCAGAAAAGTGGATGTTTGCTATGCAAGAGGAGATGGAATCACTACACAAAAATCAAACATGGGATCTTGTGAAACTTCCTAAAGGTAAAAAGGTTGTTCGTTGTAAATGGGTGTTTAAAAAGAAAGAGGGGACTCCAAGAGTTGAAGAACCTAGATATAAAGCAAGGCTTGTTGCAAAGGGTTACAGTCAAATTCCCAGAGTGGACTTCACAGATGTGTTCTCTCCAGTTGTGAAGCATAGTTCGATTCGAGCTTTGCTTGGTATTGTGGTCATGCATGATTTGGAGCTTGAGCAGTTAGATGTAAAAACTGCATTTTTGCATGGAGAACTTGAGGAGGATATTTACATGCAACAACCAGAAGGTTTTACAGTTTCAAAAAAAGAGGGCTATGTTTGCTTGCTGAAAAAGTCCCTTTACGGTTTGAACCAGTCACCAAGACAGTGGTATAAGACGTTTGATTCCTTTATGACTTCTCATGATTTTAAAAGAAGTAGCTTTGACAGTTGTGTTTACTTTAAGAAAAACAGTGATGGTTCTTTTGTGTATCTACTCCTTTATGTTGATGACATGTTGATAGCAGCGAAAGATAAAGGAGAGATAAGAAAGGTCAAAGCCCAACTAAGTGAAGAATTTGAGATGAAAGACTTGGGACCAGCAAAGAAGATACTTGGTATGGAGATTCTTAGGGATAGAAAAGCAAGTAAATTGTATCTAAGTCAGAAAGGGTACATTAAGAAAGTTCTTTCTAAATTCAATATGTAGAATGCTAAGCCTATTAGTACTCCTTTAACAGTCCATTTCAGACTTTCATCGGCTTTGTCTCCACAATCAGATGATGAGATTGAGTACATGTCACATGTTCCATACTCTAGTGCAGTGGGATCTCTCATGTATGCCATGGTTTGTTCACATCCAGATTTATCATATGCAGTTAGTGCAGTTAGCAGATACATGGCGAATCCTGGTAAAGAACATTGGAAAGTAGTTCAGTGGGTTTTAAGATACTTACGAGGTACTACCGATGTTTGCTTACAGTTTGGAAGAACTAGAGATGGAGTCATTGGGTATGTTGATGCTGATTTTGCTGGGGACCTCGATAGAAGAAGATCTCTCACCGATTATGTCTTTACAATCGGAGGTTGTGCAATCAGTTGGAAAGCCACTTTGCAAACTACAGTCGCTTTGTCTACCACTGAAGCTGAGTACATGGCGATTACAGAGGCTTGTAAAGAAGCTATATGGTTGAAGGGACTCTTTAGTGAACTCAATGAAGACCTTCAAATCAATACAGTATTTTGTGACAGTCAGAGTGCCATCTTCCTTACAAAAGATCAAATGTTTCATGAGAGAACAAAACACATTGATGTTCGGTATCATTTTGTTCGTGATATTATTGCTCGTGGTGATATTGTTGTGAGCAAAATTAGTACCCATGAAAATCCTGCAGATATGATGACTAAGTCACTTCCTATAACCAAGTTTGAGTATTGCTTAGACTTGGTTGGTGTTCATTGTTGCAAATAAACCCTTAAGGGGTTTTATGGAAGAGGTGGAGAAACTTGTTCGTTGAGAGTTCGCGATGAAGAACTTGTTCATTAAGAATTTGTGTCAAGGTGGAGATTGTTAGAATTAAGTGACCCAAATCCTTATTTAAATAAAATACTGTGGTAAAATAAAATAAAAGTAAAATCCCTATAGAATTATACTTCTTTTATTTTATTTTAGAATAAGGTTTCTAAACCTTATTAGACTCCATCTATTTGATATTATTTGAATAAGGAGTTTCACTCCTATTAGAATAAGGTTTACAAGTCTATAAATAGGCATAGTCTACTCCTCTTGTAATTAAGTTTTTTCGACATAGTGAATTTTCTTCTCCTCTGCCCGTGGTTTTTTTCCCGAAAGGGTTTCCACGTAAAATTTGTGTGTTCTTTATTTTTCTATTTCTATTTTTCTTTGCGATATATTGTCATTACCGACATTATATTTTTCTCACTTATCACCAAATAAATTTAGTTTTAGAGAAATTAGAAGTTTTAATAAAATACTTGAAATAACTGATTGTTTATGACTAGGTGAAAATTTGATGAAAAAACATATAATTAATAATTTATATATCTATTTCTCTTATACTATGGGCTATGGTGGAGCAAAATGAATAAAAAATCAAACGGATAGAAATAACTGAGTTACAAGTTTGATGTTAATTCAATAAATTTTTTAAAAAACACATTATTTCCAAAAGGGTAAGAAATAGGTCCAAATTATAATTTAGAATATAAATTAATTTAATGTAAAATTTAAATAAAATTGAAATTTTTGTTATTATCAAATAAATTTTCTTAATAAAATACTTTTAGTGAAATTAGAAGTCTTACTTATAAATGGTAATTTTATTAACAAAAAAATATTTATCTTTGTGCTAGAAAAACACACATAGATCATAAAAGGAAAAACTAAAACATCCAAAAATATATGTCAAACACTAAACACAAAATTCATAGTTGTAGAGGAGGATTAGATACATTGGTCCCATAATATGTCACTCAAAATCTCAAAATCATCCAACAAAAAGAAATCATCACTTTAGTTAATTAAAGCAAGAACAAATAAAGTTATGGATGAACAAATATGGGAAGCAAAGAAAAATGATGGATCAAGAGGGACGAATAAGCTAATTTCTGCCATAAGGTAGATGGTGAACTTAGGATGTGGAGCTCCAATAAATACCTAAACATACCTAAACTTTTGGCAATTCAAATAGATTATACTAATTTTTTTTCATGAATCAAATTCTAGTGGTTAAAATTATGAAATGAGTAATTATTATTTTTACAGCAAAAAATATGAGTATATAAAGAAAAAAAACATAAAATGTAGAGCAATATAAAAAGTCGAAATTTATTATTTGAAAGAGTTTAATCATTTTAAGCTGTCTAATATTGAAAATATTAAATTAACTTTAGCAGAGTTTAATTATATATATATATATATGTTATATTTTAATATTGAATAAAATTACATCTTTTAATTCAAAAAATATTCTAATCAATCATTTTTATTAATTTTCGAGTTCAAGCTTATATATATAATATATATGTTGAGCTAGAAATACTACAAAAGTTGACATTTTTAAAAGTATGATAATTTGAACAGAAGTAACATATGCTAATGTGGAGTAATTGTTTCATATAATCCTTTTATGATGAAATGATTGCTTAATTTACTTCATAACTTCTTACATTTAGACATAATAATGAGGTTTTAATCTTTTAAGGTAACTTTTATTTTATTTACTTAAAAAGATTGCATAAATTTAATAACAAAAAGGAGAATAAGAGAAACATGAAATTATACCTGTCAATTTGTTATTGCCAAGATAAAGCTGTCGAAGAGAAGTCAAGTTTTCAATAACAAGAGGAATTTCACCTGAAACATATAATTAAATCAGTCAAAATTTGCAAATATTTTCCTAGCAAACCCTTAATTTATTTGTTGAGCATATTAGTGTGTGTTTCATTTACCTATTTTTAAATATGCAAGTTTTGTTTAGTCTTATAGTACTTATGATAACCCAAAAATATTTTAATTATAATACTCAAATTAACAATAAAAAAAATATTTATCTTTGTGCCAAAAAAAAAAAACACCGCATAGATCATAAAAAGGAAAAACTAAAACATCCAAAAAAGCACTAAACACAAAATTCATAGTTGTAGAGGAGAATTAGATACATTGGTCCCATAATATGTCACTCAAAATCTAAAAATCATCCAACAAAAAGAAGTCATCACTTTAGTTAATTAAAGCAAGAACAAATAAAGTTTTGGATGAACAAATATGGGAAGCAAAGAAAAATGATGGATCAAAAGTGACGAATAAGCTAATTTCTGCCATAAGGTAGATGGTGAACTTAGGATGTGGAGTTCCAATAAATTCCTAAACATACCTAAACTTTTGGCAATTCAAAATTAAATTCTAGTGGTTAAAATTATGAAATGAGTAATTATTATTTTTACAGCAAAAAATGTGAGTATATAAAGAAAAAAAACATAAAAATGTAGAGCAATATAAAAAGAAGTTTTAAGGTAAGTAGGTTTGTTATTTTAAGAATATTATTAAAGCAGGACATTTGGTTTTGCTTATATAAGAAGTTGTTTCATGCATAGGGATGTCATATTACCCATGTTTGCATTTAAATATTCGAGTCTTATTTGTATTAAGAAATATATTATTTGAAAGAGTTTAATAATTTTAAGCTGTCTAATAATAAATAAATTAGTCAAAGAAAAATAAAGCATCTAAAATATATGTCTTATACCAATATTCTTATATTTTCTAATTTCAAGTAGTTAAAGGATTAAATGTGTAATTAATTGTATTTTAAAATGACAATTATTTTTATTTTTTATATATATTTTAAATATATATTTAAATTTCACAAAATGAATGGATATATTTAAACACGAAACATGATACGATAATTTAGTGAGAATGAAATAAAATAATGGTGGAAAAATGATATGATGACATTAAACGGAAAATAAACGAATGAATAAATAAGTAAGTAAATGAAAGAGAATAAGAAGATAAAGACCAAACAAAATTGCTATGCTAATGAATAATATCAATATTTTTATGATGACAACAAAACAACGATTAAACGATAATCATGTTGTGGTTATTATTTTAGTATTAAAGTGAATAAATAATAATGACAAGAGCAAAGAATAAAATAGAATAATATGTGCAAATGAATAATATAGACAAAGATAAAATATATAAATTTTAAATACTAAATAAATGATATAGTCAATAAATAAACAAAGTTAATCGAAATACAGATTAAATTGAAACTCAAGCAAAGTTAAAAATCATATCCCAAAATAAATGAGGAAAGGGACCACAAATATACAAATAAAATGAAAATAAATAGTATAAATTTTAAATATATAAAAATAAAAAAGAAATAACGAATAAATGACTAAATAAATAGATAAGACAAATATAAGTAATATTAAATTTAAGTATTTAAAAATTAAAAGAATGATAAATAAATAAATCGGTAAAACAAATATAAATAATATTAAATTTAAATATTTAAAAGGCAAAAGAATTATGAACAAACAAACAAATAAAACAGATATAAATAGTATTAAATTTAGGTATTTTAAAAATAAAGAATAATAAATATATATATATATAAATAATGAAATTAATCAAACAAAGGATTGAATTGAAATCTAAATAGAATTAAAGGCATAAATCATAATAAATTAAATAAAAAATTGAATAAGGTCTAAAATTGAATGCGCGAAAAGGGACGAGGACTAGATGAGAAATTATTCCTAGTCCTACAAACGTGGCGTTTCATGATGGATTGAAACGAAACAAAACCAAAATAGCAGGGGAAAATTAAAAAGAAAAAAAAGAAGTAGGACTAAATTGAAACATACCATAAAAGCGGAAGGGTTACAAGCGTAAATATCCTCTCCAAGCGAAAACAGGTGGATCCTAGAGGATGGATCGGGTTGTGTCAAAACGACGCTATTTTGGCGTCCATGAGCACCGGCTCAAAACAGTGCCGTTTCATACGACTATTTAAACCAAGTTTTTTTAATTTCTGCCAAATTTTAGAAGAAAAAAAAAAAAAACCTCCAAAGCCCTTTTTTTTCTCTGCTAGGACCTCAAGTCCGGCCATCAAGCACCGCCGAGGCTCCGCTTAAATGTGTAATTAATTGTTTTTAAGCCAAAAGTATTATAGTAAAAAAGTTAAAAGACTGTAAAGTTATTTAGTAATATATAGCACGATTCTGTTATAAGTACGTATTATAACAGTAACAACAAAAAGGAAAATAAAGATGATATTATACTTGTTAAATTGTTATTAAAAAGTCAGATGATCACGAGAGAAGTAAGATTTCCAATAACCGATGGAATTTCACCTAAAACATATAATTAAAATCATTAAAATTTACTAACAGATCTTAAATTCGTTAAAACTCAAAGCTGATTGAGGGTTGTATTTTGTGAGGCTGTGGGAGTTGTGTGAAGAAGAAAAAGATGGAATGGCAGTGGGTCAATGTGGGTAGGTATAAGTCTGAAACATATAATATCAACTATGTACTCTGTAATCAAAGTTAGTTAAGAGAAATCATGTACTCTATTTCTTTCCTATTCACGAATATCAACACATAAATAATAAGGATAGAAAAAATAGGTAACTACAAGTCTTGTGTGATTCAAAAGGGTGTAAAGTAGGTCTTAATTAAAAATCAAACCTTAAATTAATTTAATGTAAATTTAACTCTTTTCATATCACCAAATAAATCTACTTTTAGTAAATTAGGAGTTTTAATAAAATACCTGATTGTTTATGATTAGGTGTTTTGTTTTCAACATATTTGGAATTAACTTGCCTTAGAAAAACAGTCTCTATTATTTGATGCTACATATAGACACATGCCATAATAGGAAGGAAAATTAGAAACAAACTCCTAAACCAAATAATTGGTTGATGGCTGAATTGTCAAGTATGGGGTTGTGGAGGTGACTATGAGTTTTGATGTGTTCCTACCTGCTACTAAGGGTAAATCAGGAACTGCATTGAAAATCTGACTACACTCCGTTTGGCACCAATTACATTGGTTGATGACTCAATTCACATAAATAATATATATAAACTCTATGAGTAAGTTTGGTTTCGCTAGCACTGAACTTAGTGGTTATTGTTTAAAGTCCCGCTTCACTATTTAAAACAACTGTTGATGGAAATTAGATAAAAATGAATGAAACAATAACTTGTTTACCTTTGAAATAGTTGTCACTAAGAGACAAAGTCTCGAGCAAAGTCAAATTTCCAATTTCTGTAGGTATACTTCCCTCCAAGGAGTTGTTAAACAATGATAAAAACTTCAGCTCTTTGCACTTGAATAAACTATTTGGAATTCTACCGGAAATTTGATTCCAACCCAAGCCCAACATTTCTAGTTTTGACAAATTGCCTAGAGTAGATGGGATAACACCAATGAAGTTGTTAAGGTATAAATATAAGCCTTGGAGTTCAGTGAAGCAACCAAACCATGATGGGATTTCTCCATTGAAGCTATTGTTACCAAACTCCAAATATTTCATCCGACGCAAATTAGTTAACTCAATGGGTAAAGAGCCTTGGAAACTATTTTGATGAATATCGAGCCAAGCAAGGAAAGATAGATTTCCCAATTGAGAAGAAATGGTGCCTGTGAGATCCATGCTTGACAAATTCAGAGCAGTGACTCTATAGTGTTTAGATCCACATGTGACACCAATCCAGCTACAAACGGAGGTAGAAGTAGACCAATTGGTTGTCAAGAAAATGTGAGGATCATGAGTTATATGAGATTTGAGTGCTAGAAGAGCAGATTGATCAACGGTGATGCTAGAATATTTTGCAGACAAAATAACCCCAAAGATTGCGAATAGCAGCCCAAACATAAATGGAGGGAGGAAGCTTGGTTTTGCCATAAGGTTGGACATGGGTGTAAGGCGCATCATAAGGAGAGAAACAACCGAGTTTAATACTTTTCTAATGCTAGTTCAATATTCTTTAAATACTTTTCTAATTTGAAAATTCGTCACATGAATTGATGAGTCCCAGTTGGTTGGATGGACCTACATTGGTGTTTTTCATGCGTTGAGCCATTATTAATCTCCCTCATATTGGGTTGCCTTTTACACTTTCTTCCATTCAAACATGAATTTGTAAAGTGGCCTCCTTTTTCACCATTAATTTCACACAAGCTTTCCACAAGAAATGTTATTTTAAGACTGCATTATTGACGTTTGGGCCAAACAATGAATTATTTTTCATCTATCCTTTCCAACTTTTATCCTTACTTAATTTCCATTGTTGACACCATTTTTTGGATGAAAACGGGGTTAACTTGGGTTTTGAAAAATGAAACGGGAGTCGCCACCAATCCTTTTTGATAAGGTGTGATTGGGTCACCTCGAAAAGTGGTTGTTTTAATAAACGATTTGATTTTATTAAAACAACGATTTTGGTCTGCGAAATTCAGAAAAATAGGTTCGGGAGTCGGTTACGCACGAGGAAGGATTAGCACCCTCGATACGCCCAAAATTGGTACCTAGTTGATTAGTTAATGTCTTAATGTCAAAAATTGAGAACTTTGAAAAATTTTAAAAATACGATCCTTGTATTAAAACGTTGAAAATTTTCAAGAAAAGGGGGATATTTCACGTTAATCGAGAAAGAGAATCATATCCAGTAAGTTAGAATACAATGTCTCAAATTCCCGATACGCGAATAAAAAATGCTTATTTAAAAGATATTTTAGCCATCTCGAATTTAAAAATGAGATCACGACCAGTAAGTTAGGACGCGATTTTTTTTAAAATTCCCGAGATCATTTAAAATTTGAGTTTGAAAAGATTCGTGCATTTAGATTTATCGTGAAAATCGAAACCTAGTAAGTTAGGGTACGATCCTCTCGAATCTAAACACGAAATATTATTTATTCAAAACAAATTTTGTTATATCGAATAAAATAAAACACGAAAATCGTAAAAAATTTTGAAAGCAAATTACATTGTTATTATGCATAGCAAAACCATAATGAATATGAAAGTATAAAAAGTATAAAAAAATACGAGCAATAGCAACGAGATAAAAGGTCAAATCTACAACATACAAAATAACAAAGCATAAAAACGAATACAATAAAACATTCATTCAAAATAATAATAAGAGTGTAAATGAATAAATAAATAAATAAATAAATAAAGAAAATGAATAGAATTATAAAATGTAAAAGATATATGTATGTACCTATATAAAAATATGTAAGTATGTGTATATATATATATTTATAAAACTAAAAATATGTACGTATAAATATATTATGTAAATGTATCCACATGAATATATATATATATATATATATATATATATATATATATATATATACTTTGAAATTATAAAATAAAACATATGTACTTGTTTTAAAAATATTATAAAAATTATATGGAAGTAAGTATATACATATTCGTGAGAAAAATATAAATATAAATATACATATATAAATATATATCTATATATATATATAAAATGAGTATTTATGTATGTATAAAAAATATAAGTATATATGTACATATAAAATATACACGTTTTAATATATAAAAAATATATATGAATAGGTATATAAATATTCGTGAAAGAAAAGTATAAGAGAAATAACAGTAATATTAATACTAACAATAATAGTAATAATAATAACCATAATAATAATAATAATAGTAAACTAATAATAATAATATTTAAAATAATAATAATAATAATAATAACATAAAATTGCTAAAATATGGGCTAAATCGAAATAAAAATGAAAATATAGGGCGAAATTGAAAGAAAAATAAAATAAAATGGACTAAATCAAAATAAAAACAAAAGAAACTGGGCGAATTCAAAATAAAAAGGGACTAAATTACAAAGCGCGCCAAAAGGGAAGGGATCAAATGGGTAAATAACCCAACCGCCTCAAAACGCGGCGTAGCAGTGGGCCAGATTGAAATAAAATTAAAATTATAGGGCTAGATTAGAAATAAAAGGAAATAGCGAAAAGGACCGAATTGCAACGCGCTTTAAAATTGAAGGGACTGAGCGCGCAAATAGCCCATCTAAAGAAAACGTGCGGATCCTCCCCCTGGGTCGGGTCACCGCGCGGGTCAAAGGGCCTAAAACGGCGTCGGTTTGTTGATTATATAAATATAAAAAACTAAAAAAAGGACTGCTCTCTCATTTGTTAAAAGAAACAGAGAGAAATACTCTCTCTTTTTCTCCCTCAGGCTCCGGCTCAGGAGATAGCCCGGCCTAGGCTTCCGGCGAGTCCCCGCCGCAGAGCCACCGTGCGTGGCGGCCGGAGGTCCAAAATGGACCTTTTCGGTCCCTTTTTTGAAGCCGAGCATCCCTAGGGTATAGACCTAAGGCCAAACCCCCAAAAAAGAAGCCGGAGACCCGAAGAACGGGGAAAAAACTGCTTCGTTTCCTCCCCTCTGGCGCGGCGCTGGTAAGATTTCTTTTCCTTTTTAGTTTTATTATATAAAAAGAAACAACAAGAATAGAAAAGAAAAGAAAAAAACGAAATAGAGTTTTAGATCTAAGCAAAAATGAGAGAAAATCACCTCTCAAGTCTCTTGTTTTTCTATTTCTTCTAGTTTTTAATATGTTTATTCTCTTTATTACACAGGTGAAAAAAAAAGAAAAAAAAGCCCTCTGAATGTTACACTACAACCGGCTTTTATAGCCTATTTTTTTGTTACTGTTTTCGGTCATTTTCTTGCTTCTTCCTCCTTTGCAGATGCAAGTGGCGATGGGACGGTGGCAAAGTGCTGGCCTTGAGTGGCGATGGCGAGGCCAAAAGTCGTCTGAGCTAGGGATAGGGGCTGGCGCTAGGCTAGGGTTAGGTCTGTTAGAGTGGTAGTCAAGTTAGGTTTAGGTTAGTTGGGCTTGGTTTTGCTGGGTTAGGTTTGTTAGGGTTTGTAATGGGCCCGGGCAAATGAAAATTGGGCTGTACAGCTGCCCCTCTTTGCTCGTTGTCGTGTAACGATAACATAGCAAAGACTAAGAAAGACCAATTTTTGCCCGGTCTTGCCAAGTCTTGACTCTTTTTGACGCTTCTCTTCAAGTAGCTTTATTTCAATTCACTGTGTCTTGTCGCGTCAATCCACTCCACTGCACTTCAAAAAGATGCGTCCTATAGCTTTAATCTTCTTCGCAAAAACTTTAGGGGGACGAGATTTGGTTTTAGTCTGCTTCACTATAACATCAAGAAGATAAGACTTGTTGTGGTAGATTTAATCCGACCTACTGCAACTTCAGAGGTATAGGATTGGTTTCTTCCGTCTGCTCCACTGCAACTCCAGGGAGATAAGACTGGATGCAATCTGCTCTACTGCAACTTCAGAGAGATAAGATCTGTGATTTTAATCCGCTTTACTGCAACTTCAGAGAGATAGGATTGGTTTCTTCTGTCTACTCCACTGCAACTCAGGGAGATAAGGGTGGTACTTTCGATCTGCTTGACTGCCAAATACAGGAAGACAAGATCTGTTATCTTCGATCTCCTCCGCTACCAAATACAGGAAGACAAGATCTTCTATCTTCGATTTACTTCGCTACCAAATACAAGAAGACAAGATCTGCTATCTTCGATCTCCTCCGCTGCCAAATACAGGAAGACAAGATCTGCTATCTTCGATCTACTTCGTTGCCAAATACAGGAAGACAAGATCCGCTATCTTTGATCTACTCCGCTGCCAAATACAGGAAGATAAGATCTACTATCTTCGATCTACTCCGCTGCCAAATACAGGAAGATAAGATCTGCTATCTTCGATCTACTCCGCTGCCAAATACAGGAAGACAAGATCTGCTATCTTCGATCTACTCCGCTGTCAAATACAGGAAGACAAGATCCGCTATCTTTGATCTACTCTGCTGCCAAATACAGGAATACAAGATCTGCTATCTTCGATCTACTTCGCTGCCAAATACAGGAAGACAAGATCTACTATCTTCGATCTACTTCGCTGCCAAATACAGGAAGACAAGATCCGCTATCTTTGATCTACTCTGCTGCCAAATACAGGAAGACAAGATCCGCTATCTTTGATCTACTCTGCTGCCAAATACAGGGAGACAAGATCTGCTATCTTCGATCTCCTCCACTGCCAAATACAGGAAGACAAGATCTGCTATCTTCAATCTCCTCCGCTGCCAAATACAGGAAGACAAGATCTGCTATCTTCGATTTACTTTGCTACCAAATATAGGAAGACAAGATCTGTTATCTTCGATCTCCTCCGCTGCCAAATACAGGAAGACAAGATCTGCTATCTTCGATCTCCTCCGCTGCCAAATACAGGAAGACAAGATCTGCTATCTTCGATCTCCTCCGCTACAAAATAGAGGAAGATAAGATCTGCTATCTTCGATCTCCTCCGCTGCCAAATACAGGAAGACAAGATCTGTAACTTCATTGATCTGTTCTTTGGGGAACATGACCTGTATGTTCTATTTTATGAACCTAATTGTGCCTAGTGATTAGGATGACATGATCAGAACGAATCAAATGCTTCTAACTAGATATGTATGAATGACATTTGAATGAATGCAAAATGTCATGAAAATGATTCCTTAATGCTTAGGTTATCATCACACAAAAGCTTATTAAGGTTTTATCACTGACGTACTACAACGCCTTCTTGCTCGTCTAGCATATCCAAAGAAACACTTAATCTGATTGCCCCCACTGTGAACGTCAAAGTTCAATCCATTGGGATGTAAAAATGTACCATCATTCTCCCACTGTAACCCAAGGGTAGAAAGATATGGCTTTTCTCAATCTTCTCCTATCGCAATTCAAGGATACAGAATGTGAAGCTTTTTGGTTCTTTTACCCCATTCCTCAGGTGTCATACCAAATGCTCATGCACAATTGCAAAATTTTCTTCTCCGAGAAAACCTTTTCTTATCACATGGTGATCATTGCTTGTTTGTTCATTGAAGCTTTGTCACTAACCCGGCATCTTGTCATTTTGTTCAATCAATGTTTGGACAACAAAATCTGAAAGGATAGTCTTTAACTTAGACTCTTTCTTCTTAGATATTTCACCTTTTAAACTTGGTGTTTTCTAAACAATAGTCCTGTTTCAGGTTCCTATATTTTTTAGAAACTTCTAGAATAATATGCAAAACTTCCATTGTGAAAGTATCATCATTCTAATGCAACATGCTTGCAAGAAAAATATAACGATGGATAAAATAGAATTGATTTGAGAGCATAGCTCGAAATGAATAAATTATCAAGGATAGCAAGAATAAAAAAAGGAATTGATTGTAACATGTATCTTGAAAAAGAAAGAAGTATTCCAAGAATAACAAATTCAATATATAAATAATATGAATGTCAGGTGCCCCAGATATCGCAGCCTGAACTTCTCTGTACAAACTTTCTGAAGACCTTCTTGAGTTTGACATGTGTTTAGAAGATCTACAGGACTTTGTCGATGCCCCAAGATGTCACCTTACCCTTTCAGGTATATCAAGATCACCACAGGCCCCTAATCTGATCACTTCATGCCCCATTTTGATCAATATCTTCGGGTTTTCAACTCAAATCCCCTTTGGCCTAAGATGCCCTTTGCAGGTTTTTCCCTTAGCCTCTCAATTTTCATTTTTTCATTTTTCAATTTTTTTCATTTTCAATTTTTTTTCATTTTTTTGACTCAAAGTACCCTTTGCAAGTTTTCACCTTGGTCCTTCCTTCTTCTTTAAACGAAGTGTTTCTTAACTGGATCCGAGTTTATAGGATTGGCAATCTCACTCAAGATCAGTGCTCCTCTGAAAATGATCTTCTTTACAACATAGGGACATTCCTGGTTTGACATTCATTTCCCTTTAGAATCCTTTCGTTAAGGAAGAATCTTTTTAACATCCAGCCTTCTCGTGGAATTCTCTAAGATGAGCCTGTTTATTATGGGCTCATATCATTTATTTCTAGTACATCCGACCCTGATGAATAGCTTTTAACCCTTTTCCTAGGGCCAACTGATCACATCGTGATTGGATCCCTCCAACAAGCAATGAGGGGATTTTAATAGGTAAAACTACCTCAATCCTGTAAACCAAAAAGAGAGGTGTTGCCCCAGTACAGATGTTCGACAAACAATGAGGGCAAATGATAATTTCTCATGCCAGTCCTTGTTCACCTCTAGGTAATTCGGTGACAAAATGTGGTGTCTGCTTCTAAATTGATTTCAGACCTCAGTTATCATGCTATTATTTAAGTTTAATGCATTTTCCAATACCATCCTCTCTGAAATTCTGTATCGGTATAGGATGACCTTGATCCGTGAAGTAGCCTCTCAAAATGAAGCAATGCCCATTAGAAGTCTTCGATAATGGTGATGTCCATGCCCAATTTTACTCAAAATTTGAGTCGCCCTTTTCGGGTTTTCAACTCAAATCCACCTTTGGTCAAAGAGCCCTTTGCGGGTTTTCGCCTTGACCTCTCCTTTTTTCTTTTTCTCTTTTTTTTTTTACTTTGATTGATTGATTTTTTTTTTGCTTTTGATTTTTCTTTTTTCTTTCCCCCCTTTTTTTTATGGAATCTGAACTCATAAGGTTAGGCAGGTCCTTGTTATCCTTTTCGAAGGATCTTCTTTGATCCAATTTCCTTCATTGAGCCTTCTAGGGCGAAACTACAACATAAAACTTTTGATCTTCCTCTTTAATCAGGATAAAATCCCACAGAACTTGAAGAGATAAAAGTTCAACTTCAAATGGGCAAAGCTATGCTGAGTCAACGAGAGAGGCATTGCCCCGACAAAGAATTGCATCGTTCGCACTATAAATTTCTGACACCATGCTGTTGTGCAGATTTCATTATCAGCGATTAATCTGGGCATATCCTGGTATGATCATACAAAGACATCTTTGAACTCTAGAGGTGACTCAACAAGGTCTTGCTTCGTCTCTGCGGTCAGGTCAATTCTAATCTTTACCACGCTCACAATTTCTAATGATTCCTTGTGAGGTATGATCTGTTTATCCTCTTGTTCTACCATCCTCAACAAGCTTGGAGATAAGCTACGATCTATGTCATCTTCAAAGTCGTGAGATCCCTCTAAACACATGTCTCGCTCAAAAGGAGATTCAAAGTCTGTAGTAGTGTCATTCATGTCGTTGATATTCAGGGACCTATTGTAGGTACAAGAAAATATACAAAGAATGTATGAATTTAAGAATAATTATCTGCACAGTATGATTATGAATGAATGAAAGAATGATTTGGATGAAAGAATAAAAAAATAATCATTCATAAGAAATGAAAGAATATTGGTTCAAAAGTTCGCAAAGATGCATTGCATTAAAATAATGACGTTCAGATATGAGCCTATTTCATGAAAGACTTCTTGTTGCCTTTAGGCTGAAAGCAACAAGTGTGTTCTAAATATTACTCTGGGTAGGCTACAAAGATTTCTTCTGCAGTCTGATTATTTAGAACACTCCCAAGTTTATAAGGGCGAATATCTAATGAGGTCCCTTCTCCAGTTGCCTCTTCGTATCCGGCACTGATGTAAACGTTTCCCAACATTTCTTCATTCATCGCATTCCTTTCATTATCCGTATGATTGAGTAGCAGACTTTCTGTACTGAGTGAATCCTCAAATTTGACAATGCCCATATTGATAAACCTTTCGACTAGCTTTTTAAAGGCAGTGCAATTTTCTATAGAATGCCCCGTAATTCCTGCATGATAGTCACATTGCGCATTTGTGTCATACCATTTGGGTTACGGAGGTTGTAAAGGCTTCAAGTAAAAAGGGGAGACAACATGTGCGTCAAATAAACTCTGATATAGCTCCTAGTACAACATTGGGTTTGGTGCAAATTGAGACTTCTTAATGCTTTGCTTTATGCCAGATTCTTGTCTTGGGGATATCTGATGGCCAGTAGCAAATGACCTTTGCTGACCTATGGTAATCGGCTTTGAATAACCCTCGTTATACCTTCCTTCATTATTCACCTCATTTTTCCTCTTCCTCGGAACCTTTGAAGTATTGCTTTGGGAGTTCCGCTCTTGCCCTTTCTGTTTGTAACGGTCTTCAAATTTTTTTGAGAACTCTATTCTCTCCTGTTTTGTTTCTGCTAGATCATTAATGACAACAGGATTAGTTAGATTGCCTCTAGGATTGGAATCTGAGCTCGTCGCGAAATTCACCGCTGTCAAGGTATTGGTCTGGTATTGTGGTCGGACGTTAACAGTTACCCTTTGTGGATATGCATTTGGTTGTGCTTGGATGTTGGTTGGGGTAAAGTTTGGAAGATATGCAGGACCTTCATTATCATTCCCAAAGTGGACCACTGGGTTTTTTCCTTTTTCCAACCTCATATCCAATAACTGGGTTAACTGGCTCCTCAGATTTCTTTGGACTTCTAGCATCTGATCCTTCATATCTTGCTGAAACTTGGCCAATTGCTCTAGCATCTGTATTTGCATTTGCTCTAATCTCTCCAACCTTTGGTCCATTCATTTAGTTTTTTTGTTCGGGTACCACAAGAATGTTGGTTTTCCAAGTTAACTGAAATAATTTTATTCAATTAGAGTCTTTTAATGGTCCTTAATGCACATGATGTTATGTAATGCAAATGCATGAATGCAAAAAGAGACATTGATTCTTGGTTCAATTCTTATTAGAACAACTTTACTAGAAAACAAATCTTTTTACATAAAGCGGATATATATACGGCCTTATCCTTATATTCTAAGACAACGATCCTTTTCTTCCTTCGCGCGTTAAGATGAATCTCACGAACTCTTTAAAAGGGACGTCTCTTTTATCTTGTTTTTGCTTGATCCGGGCCGCGACTCGTTGCTTGCTCATCCTCGTTATGCTCATTGGCTTCTCTTTAAGAAAGTTCAGCGGCTCTCGAATAATCTTTGTCACCTTGAATCCTCGGGCAACGGAGCAATAGTTGTGTTGTCCTCTATTAAACTATCATCTTTCTCTTGTTGTGTTTTCTCGGAACATATTCGGGCAACCGTATTATTTTCCACTTTATCAAAAGACCCATTTTCTTATGACAAGCTCTCTATTTAACAACCGAACGTGAATCAACACCTCTTTTTACGATGAAAACGCAATGCAATCATCAAAAAAAGGAAAATAGGTTAGTACAAAGCAAAAGTAGGCAAGAATAAACAGAACACCTATTTGGGTAAATACTAGGGGTTCAATGTGGTTCTAGCTAGGGTGGACTCCTAAGGTTCACTACATGAGGTTTGGTTCTAAAGTAAGGGTACCCGAACCAGCAGATTCCTCGATCCTCACCCATTATTGGCTCATATAGATCGAGTTCGGTTCAGGGGAATACATTTCCCTATGGCTACAAGGAGATGAAAATCTCACGAAGACATAGGTACGGATGTATCCCAAAAGCGATCCACTATCCTGCACGGAGGTGAAAACCTCACGAAGGAGTAGCTTTTCACTCCCACTTAAAAGGTGTGACCAACGGTCATGCAATGCAATGTGCAGAGATATAAAAATTTAAAATACAAAACATGATAAAAACTATAACTCAAAACAAATGAAATGCAATGAGAGGATCGTATATTTAAATCAAAATTTCAACTTTCGACAAAAAGACAAGAAATAATCAACTCGTGGCTTGACTCACTTATTTTAAAATCCCCAGTGGAGTCGCCAAGCTGTTGACACCATTTTTTTGAGGAAAACGGGGTCAACTTGGGTTTTGAAAAATGAAATGGGAGTCGCCACCAATCCTTTTTGATAAGGTGTGATCGGCTCACCTCGAAAAGTGGTTGTTTTTAATAAACGATTTGATTTTCTTAAAACAACGATTTTGGTCTGCGAAATTCAGAAAAATAGGTTCGGGAGTCGGTTACGCACGAGGAAGGATTAGCACCCTCGATACGCCCAAAATTAGTACCTAGTTGATTAGTTAATGTCTTAATGTCGAAAATTGAGAACTTTGGAAAATTTAAAAAATACGATCATTATATTAAAACGTTGAAAATTTTCAAGAAAAGGGGGATATTTCACGTTAATCGAGAAAGAGAATCATATCAAGTAAGTTAGAATACAATGTCTCAAATTCCCGATATGTGAATAAAAAATACTTATTTAAAAGATATTTTAGCCGTCTCGAATTTAAAAATGAGATCACGACCAGTAAGTTAGGACGCGATTTTTTTTAAAATCCCGAGATCATTTAAAATTTGAGTTTGAAAAGATTCGTGCATTTAGATTTATCGTGAAAATTGAAACCCAGTAAGTTAGGGTACGATCCTCTCGAATCTAAACACGAAATATTATTTATTCAAAACAAATTTTGTTATATCGAATAAAATAAAACACGAAAATCGTAAAAAAATTTGAAAGCAAATTACATTGTTATTATGCATAGCAAAACCATAATGAATATGAAAGTATAAAAAATATAAAAAAATATGAGCAATAGCAACGAGATAAAATGTCAAATTTACAACATACAAAATAACAATGCATAAAAGCGAATACACTAAAACATTCATTCAAAATAATAATAATAGTGTAAATGAATAAATAAATAAATAAATAAATAAAATGAATAGAATTATAAAATGTAAAAGATATATGTATGTACCTATATAAAAATATGTAAGTATGTGTATATATATATATTTATAAAAACTAAAAATATGTACGTATAAATATATTATGTAAATGTATCCACATGAATATATATATATATATATATATATATATATACTTTGAAATTATAAAATAAAACATATGTACTTGTTTTAAAAATATTATAAAAAATATAGGGAAGTAAGTATATACATATTCGTGAGAAAAATATAAATATACATATATAAATATATATATATATATATAAAATGAGTATTTATGTATGTATAAAAAATATAAGTATATATGTACATATAAAATATACACGTTTTAATATATAAAATATATATATGAATAGGTATATAAATATTCGTGAAAGAAAAGTATAAGAGAAATAACAGTAATATTAATACCAACAATAATAGTAATAATAATAACCATAATAATAATAATAGTTAAAATAATAATAACAATAACATAAAATTGCTAAAATATGGGCTAAATCGAAATAAAAATGAAAGTATAGGGCGAAATTGAAAGAAAAATAAAATAAAAGGGACTAAATCAAAATAAAAACAAAAGAAACTGGGTGAATTCAAAATAAAAAGGGACTAAATTACAAAGCGCGCCAAAAGGGAAGGGATCAAATGGGTAAATAACCCAACCGCCTCAAAACGCGGCGCAGCAGTGGGCCAGATTGAAATAAAATTAAAATTATAGGGCTAGATTAAAAATAAAAGGAAATAGCGAAAAGGACCGAATTGCAACGCGCTTTAAAATTGAAGGGACTGAGCTCGCAAATAGCCCATCTAAAGAAAACGTGCGGATCCTCCCACAGGTCGGTCACCGCAGGTCAAAGGGCCTAAAAGCAGTGCTTGGTTTCTTGATTATATAAATATAAAAAGGATCGTTCTCTCATTTGTTAAAAGAAACAGAGAAATACTCTCTTTTTCTCCTCGAGCTCGGCTCGGAGATAGCAAACCTAGGCTTCCGTGAGTCCCACAGAGAGCCACTGTGTGGCGGCCGGAGGTCCAAAATGGACCTTTTCTGTCCCTTTTTTGAAGCCGAGCATCCCTAGGGTATAGAGGCGCTCATGGGCCGGGCGGCCCGGCCCGGCCCGAGGGCCCGCCCGAAATATGGGAGGATTTAGGTAAAAATATAGGCCCGAAATATGGGCTTGGGCAAAAAAATGAGGCCCGATTTAAAAATCGGGCAGACCTCGGCACCACTTTTTGACCGGGCCGGCCCGGCCAGTCACCACTAGAATATAATAAATATATTTATTTTTTTAATTTTAAAATACTTTTAAAATACTTTTTTAAAATTTTTTTAATTTTAAAATATTTTTAAAATACTTATTTTAATTTTTTTAATTTTAAAATATTTTTAAAATACTTTTTTAAATTTTTTTTAAAATTTTAAAATATATTTTTTGTATTTATTTAAAAAATAGGCCGGGCCAGGCAGGGCCCGGGCTTATGAATTTTTTCCCGGGCCGGGCTTGGGCAAAATTTTAGGCCCATATTTCGGGCCGGGCCGGGCCCGGGCCTAGAACCCCGGCCGAATTTTTTTATGGGCCCGGCCCGAACCCGGCCCGGCCCGACCCATGAGCACCTCTACTAGGGTATGGACCTAAGGCCAAACCCCCGGAAAAGAAGCCGGAGACCCGAAGAACGGGGAAAAAACCGCTTCGTCTCCTCCCCTCCGGCGCGGCGCAGGTAAGATTTCTTTTTCTTTTTAGTTTTATTATATAAAAAGAAACAACAAGAAGAGAAAAGAAAAGAAAACGAAATAGAGTTTTAGATCTAAGCAAAAATGAGAGAAAATCACCTCTCAAGTCTCTTGTTTTTCTATTTCTTCTAGTTTTTAATATGTTTCTTCTCTTGATTACAAAGGTGAAAAAAAAAGAAAAAAAGCCCCCTGAATGTTACACTACAACCGGCTTTTATAGCCTATTTTTTTGTTACTGTTTTCGGTCATTTTCTTGCTTCTTTCTCCTTTGCAGATGCAAGTGGCGATGGGACGGTGGCAGGTGCGGCGCGGAGTGGCGGTGGCAGAGACCAAAAGTCGTCGAGCTAGGGATAGGGGGCTGCTGCGCTAGGCTAGGGTTAGGTCTGTTAGGGCTGGTAGCTGGGTTAGGTTTAGGTTAGTTGGGCTTGGTTTTGCTGGGTTAGGTCTGTTAGGGTTTGTAATGGGCCCGGGCAAATGAAAATTGGGTTGTACATCCATTTTCAATTATTCTTTGTTTGATAAATCAATCAAATCATGTGCTGCTAAATTCTACTTTAAATCTTGTTCCGCCATTCATCCGTTGGTAAACATCATTCGTTTTCCATTTGTTAATAGGCTTTTATCGTGTTCATTTAACTACAATTTTTTTTTTTAAATTTTGTCACTAACATTTTGATCTATTATGTTTTAATAACTCCCATTTAAACCATTTTCAAATCCTATCAATTTAATCTTAATTCTAAATAAATATTTAACAAATTCAACCTTTCACATTTACAAATTCTATTTATAAAAATAATTTATTATTTTTATATTTTAAATAAGAAAACAAGCATAAACAACTTATATCATAAAATCAAGATTAACAATTTATTTTTATATTATTGCTTCTCAGTTTTCAATTTTATGGCTTTTAATTAATTTCTATTCAATATTATAATTTTAGTTAGGACTAAATTGAATAAAAATTTAAAATTTAAATATCGGAGTTTGTTTATTATACCTTATATATAGAATGTCAAAATAAAAGAGTCTTTGTTTGTATGCTAGCTGTACAAATACACAACCTCGTTGTGTTACCAAGCTAGTGAGTGATCTGAGAAGCATGTCAGTTCCGAATGAAAACAAATATATTTTGTATTTTAAAGGTTGAATTATATGGTGGGTCTTCTATTTTGGTCATCAATTTTTTAATTTTTTTATTTAGTAATTAAATTAGTTGAAATTAATATTTTTATCACTGAACGTTAACAATGGTTTGAAATTTGATCTAAGTGATGACATGAGTTTTTTTATTGGTCTAATAATAAATTTAGCCCTCTAATATTTATATATTCTATCAATTTGATCCTAATTATAAAAAACTTCTACAAGTTTAGCTTTCAATGTTTACAAAATTTGTCATTTTATTTCAAATTATAAAAAGTTTAATAAATTTAGCCCTTATGACAAATTTTTGTCTCTTTTAACCCTTCAACTAATGTTGTTTGTCAAACCACCTCAAAATAGATGTTGACATGGTAGTTCACATCCATGCTATGTCATCAATTGTTTAAAAATTAAAAATTTATAGAAAATTATTTAAAATTCAAAACAATTATAAAGTGTTTAAAATTCAAATGTATATATAAATTATTAAAATTTCAAAAGAAATATATAAAATATAAAAAAATAGTAAAAATATTATGAAGCTCACATTTCTAATAGGTAAAAGAACTTTTCTAAGTTTTCACTTAAATAAACAAAGCTCTCTTTTCTTCTAACCCTGGGAGCCGCTATTACTAACATTGACACTAGTGGCTCCTTCCAATCACTATCAATGACCTTTCAAATCTAAAATCCTAAAATATCAACACCAGCACTAATGGCATATTTCAAACAAGGTTGAGACAAGTTACCAAATCCAAAATCTAGAAATATCAATTGACAATGCTTTTAACCAACATGTCATTGGATTCTTTTTATCTCTTTTTTCACCAACGCTCAATCGGTTATTGTAAATGGCTTTATTGAAAAAAGGTTAAATGTGTTTTGTTAGAATGATTGATTATAGTATTGTTTTTATTTTGGTTGAATCAGTTGGTTTAAAATTTTTAAAGTGATTGATTTCTATTTTTAGTGTTTTTATTTTAGGGTTGTGAGTTTTGAGATTAATGAGCAAAAACTAAAACTGAGACTATTGATTGTGTTGATTAATGTTAGGGATAAAAGTTTTTGGTTTTGTTCAATTTTGTACTACTTTTAACTGAGATTAAAACTGAAAAAAATCAATTTTCATTCATCAGTTTATCCAAGAAAAATGTTCTTAGTGTTTGATTTCTATTTTTGTGTTTAATTGAATAAGTGGTTTTAAAAATTTCAAACAATTTATTTTGTTCACTTTCAATTTTCATTCAGGCTTGAATTTTGCTTTTTATTTTATTTTTTATTTTTGTTGTGCATTGATGAAGTTTTTAGAGGCTATGGGTATATTAAACAAAGAAAAAAAATGGTGTTAATAATTAAAAAATTAAAACTTATAAAATAATTAAGAAATTAAATAAAAACAGGAAAAAATTAGTGAAGTAGCCGTAAAGGTAGAATGGGAAGGAGGTGCTGGTGCATGTGGTATGATGAGTCGCAGTTGGTTGGATAGTGTTTTTCATGCGTTGAGCCATTATATTGGGTTGGTTTTCACACTTTCTTCTATTTAAACCCGAATTTTTAAAGAATGACCACCTTTTTCGACCATTAATTTCACACAAGAAAAGTCATTTGAAGGCTGCAATGCCAGCACCATTATTCACGTTTGGGCGAAACATTGAATTATTTTTCATCCCTCCATTGCTTCCACTCTCTATCCTTACTCTACTTTTTGTATATTTGAAATCAAATTCTTAATTTTAATAATATGTAAACCATAAATAAATTATTTTTATCAATAATCATAATATCCAATGCTTAAACTAATTTAGTTTATTTGCTCTGAGAAATATCTAGAGACTAGAATGTTCCCCATTTTCTGTCAATCAAGAAAGAATATTTGAATACATAAGATTTTAATAATGTATATTGTTTCATAGATGCATGCATTTGCATTTAGGAAATCCAAAGCAGAACATCATACCAATCACAAACGCAACATCAAAGCAAAAAACAGAATAGTAAACAAATCTTCAGCATGCCATCACCCTCCCATGCTTTAGCAATAGTAAACACAATTTTTAAACTACTTTCTAAGTCTCATTTTAAAATATTTAACCCTAATCTTTTAACAACTATTTTTTCATATTTTAATATTAGTTCAAAATTTTTATTAAAAACTATTTTAATATTTTTAGAGCTTGTTCACTTATTTTTATAAATTTTGTAAAATTAATCTATGGATTTTGTAAAACAAATTGATGGAGCTTTGGGTTTAGTTGGTATTAAATGATGAAGAGAAAATTGAATTTTAAAGTCCCAAAATACTAAATAGCAAGACAGCTATTTTTTTCCTCAGCCAATAAATATATTTATTGAAAATAAAGACAAAATATTGCCAAAAAAAGTTGCAAAACCCAAACAAAAGAACACATCACGTAGGCAAATACAAAGGACAAATCACCAAACCAAAGCTCCACAACACCAAAACATGATGACTTGTAAACTTCTCATAACAAAAAAAGAAAAAAAGAGAAAAGAAACTCAACCACCATTTGAAGCCTATGAAATTTTCTTTTTAGAAAAAGAAAAAGAAAAAGAAAATCTCAAATCTAACGAAGTATTAAATTTTACTATCAAAATAGTAGAATATTGTCTTACATGTATAGGTTTAAATTTAAGTTATTTGTGATGTATACTCAAGTAAATAATAATGTGATTTCAAATCAGTTAAACAAATTTAGGGTAATTTACACCAACAGCCACTCAATTTTGGGATAGTTGACAAAGCAACCACTTAGGTTTCAATTCAGTCACTTAACTTTCAAAAAATAACAAAGCAGTCATTTTAACCATTTTCTGTTATAGACGTAACGAAAAGGTGACATGGCAAATGATGGATTCCTTGTTGTCATTAACCATCTAGTTGGTCGGTTAGCTCCAATTTAAACAGCCCATTTAGCACTAATTTAGGGTTTAGGCAGTAGAAGAAGAAGAAGAGGAGGAGGAGGAGGAGGAAGAGGAGGAGAGAAAAAATAGAGATGCCGACTGTGACTCCGGTGTGCTATTATAGAAACCCAACAAAATTAAACACGTCTTGGTCTAATGACAACCCAGGTAGGAGGTTTTTTGGGTGTAAGAAGATTGGGAGTGGGTTTCAAAAACCATGTCATTTTTTCACCTGGTTTGATCCACCACTGATGCCCCATGTTCACAAATTTTGTTGTTGGGTCTTCTGAAAAAGTGAGGACATTGGAGGATGCAAGGTGGAGGGAGAGAAAAACATGGGTTTTGGTGCTTGTATTTGTAATATTGTTGTTGTTTTTTAAACCCTAAACCAGCTTATGTGATAGCTGATGTTGTTGTTGTTAACACTAAAAACCAACTTATGTGGCTGTTGGTATCCTGTTTTGTTATTCATTCATGGTTAGTGGAAGCTAAGGGTCCTAAATGTAATGGTTTGTAAAGGGTAGAAGTTTGCTTATGGACTTGAAAGTTGAAAGACTAATTGTAATGGGAGAGTATTTGGTTGTTGTAATGGTCTGGTATTCTCACATATTTGTATTTCATTTCATTAGATTTTCTGAATGTTTAATCTTCTTTTAAAACTTGAAAGAGTATTTAGTTATTGGTTTTTATTTTCTTACATTGCATGGATCAATGCTTATATGTTAGAAGAGATAAAACAGATGGAAAAAAGACAGAAACACATTAGTTAGCATTAAACTTCTTTCATATATTAAGGGCAAACTATTGCCAAATTCGCCTACAATTAAACATATTTGAATTGTAGGCAACTTTACAAAATATTTCAGTGGCTATATGCCTAAGTTTAGATAACAGTAGCAATCATAGGCAAATTTACAAAAAATAATCTGCCTAAGCTAAGAAATTAGTTGGTGTGTCGTTGAAAGCACCAAATATATCCTAACCCTAAATAACAAAAAGATATAGCATAAGGGGAGTAGGGTCAAATCCTCAAGGATTGGATCAATACAGCTTATTGTTCCTCGAAATCCTGGGCATAGTCGTGCCCAAGAAAAATGTCTGACCTGGAAAAAAAATTTTAAAAAATAGAATTAAGAGTATGGACGAGTTGAAATTAAATAAATTGAAACTGTAATTGTGAAAAGAAGTAGAATTAAGAAAAAGGGATTTTTCAATTGAGGGATTCTAGCATCTGGTTATCTCGATCCTCCTTTGGTTCAATCATAGGCTTTTAGGTGATCTTTCTCATGACTGAATAAGCTTGTTATAGTGGAAGAAGACACCTATAACCACCAGCTCCACTTATGTTATAGCTTTACGATCTAGAGGAACCTGACTCTAGCCAACCGTCACTTTCGTGGGACCGTCTTACACTAGATCATCGTTTCTCAATGGCGAATTCGTCTCTTGGGCTAGACTACCTCTGATGCAGTAAGTTAGTGAACTAACTGTGAGCCTTTCCAAAACATACAAAGCGGCCGCCTTTGTACAAGATGAAAATATTACTTTTGGAAGGACATGGATGGAAGCGTTAGTCCCATAATGCGGAGAAATGATGAATACTCGTTGAGAAGGATTAAGTACGGGTTCTAAGCCTAATGAACTCATTTTGAGGAATCTTGATAACATTTGGCTAGACAAGTTTAATGACTCATGCATTTTGGGAAAAAAACACAAGTTTTAATGAAATAGAATTTTATTGAAAAAGAAACAAAAAGGCTAAGAGCCTTAGGGGGAAGGAGTTTTTTTTACAAAAGTGTTGAGTGAATATTCATGTCACTCCATCCCCTATTTATAGTACATAAAAAATCTAGTTTGTTCCTATTTAAACTCTATATGATAATATTTAAGAGATATAATTTGAAATTAAATATAAACAATATAATAATTCTAACAATAATCCTAAAAATAAAATTAAATTTATACAAAGTCTTATGTTCATAAATCTCTTCTTTGAAATTTTACCCCAAGTCTTCTACACTTTGTATTTTCAGCAGTACTTCTTCCCTATTTTGCATGCTGACCCGTTTTGTATTTAAATTCACGTTTTTTACCCCTAAATTTCTTTTTACCTTCAATTTAGTCCCTATAAGATAAAAAAGCATAAACAACCCAAATTAGTGGTATTATACTCAATATATATATGTAATTAACACATAAAAGTATGTCATTTTCGAGTATTATCACTAGTAGCAGGTATAGGTGTAGAAAAATTTAGGCAAGTTCAAGAAGTTAACAAAAGAACGTCCTATTCACAATGTCATCATTGGTCTGTCACGGATGACTCTTGAGTAGAAGGCATCCATCTAATAGTGGTTGGTTTCCTTTTGAATGGAAGATTTCCTCTTGGAGCAGCATCTTGTTGGTGAGTTGGGGCAACCTCCTTCTGAGTTGGGGTAGTTTCTTGTTGATTTGAGGCAACCACTTGGTTGTGAACACCAAATTTGTGTCTTTTGACCTAAAGGAATAAGTGAAATCCATCAAAAAAATTGCATTTATAAGTAATATAATGGAGCAAAGGCAAATGACTTACTAGAATTTTTGCCAACTTTCTCCTTGTAACTCCTTTTATTGTGGCCTTTTTTGTTGCATTTACTGCACCTCATTTTCGCCCCTCTCTTGGTCAACCTTTCTATTGCTTGTGGTTTATCAGATTCTTTCCTTCTCACCTTAGTAGGTCTGCCACGTGGCTTTCTAAGTGTAGGAGGCAGTATTGACAGCATGTTTGACATAGATGCCCATTACTTAGGACCGCTTATTGGCCTTATGAAATTAGAGTTAATGGCAAGCTGGGTTTGCTTTGTGTACCAAGTTTGTTTATAATTTTTTGGGAACTCATCTTTTAGATGAATGACACCCACTCCATGCATGCAAGGGATGCCAATGAGATCCCAATTCCTGCAGGAGTAGGAATTCTCAACTAGGTCCACCACATGCTGACTACTTGGATCACATTCAACCTGATACCTATCTCCACCAACATGTGAAGGAAAACACCTAAAAAATAGTCACTAAAATAATATTAAAAACATGTGATCAGCCCCACCAACAATCATACATAAGGCATAAATATATTAAAAAATGGCAAAATAAAGACATACATGTATTGGTCCAACAACATGTGATCAACCCCACCAGCTATCATATACAAGGCAGAATAAAGGCGTCGATATATTAAAAAATTATCTATTTACCTCAGTGAATCTTTGATATTGACATCTAGCTTTTTCTTGATCTTTGGACACAAGATTCTTTTAATTTTTTTAGCTTTTTCTTTCTTCTTAACAATAAACAACATAATCTTGGTCTTAATTGTTTCCATCATGGTCAGAATAGGTTTCCCTCTTACTTCCAATATCACCTACTAGTAAGTAACATAAAAGATTAGTGAATTGCATGTCCTTAATGATTAGTAACATAAAAAAAATAGGGGTTTACCTTGTTAAAACATTCAAAAATATTATTCACCAACATGTCAGACTAGCTCCTAATTGAGAAGTGGGACCTTGACCAGTGAGTAGGGTTCTTTCCTTCAACCAATCATAAGCATGTTGATTGGTATTCTTCAGTTCAGCTATGAGATCCTCAAAATCCCTTGGAGTGCTTGCTCTGGCAGCTTTCCAAAGCAAATCTTTCAATTTCTTTGTTAGGAAACCAACTTTCTTGAAATTTGCATGTAGATGTCTAAGACAGTGTCTTGTTTCTACATTAGGAAACAACAGATATATTTTTTCTAAAAATCCTTCAAATAGAAGAAAAATAATTTAATTCTTTGACATATCATAAACCCTAAATAGAAACAACATAAAAACAAGTAGACAAATCAACTAGTATTACCTTTTGTTTGTCAGACATGAAAGATATATGGTATGAGCTCACAATTTCCAAGTCTAATGCGAGCAACTCCAAGAACCAGAGCCATGATGCTTAGTTTTCACTTTAAACAGTAGCATATGCAATAGGATAGATGTCATTATTTGCATCTATTCCAACAGCTTCCAGTAGGTAGCCACCAAAGTAGCTCTTCATGAAACATCAATCTAAACCTATTATCCTCCTACAAACAACCCTATAGCCATCTTTGCATACCTGCAGACAGACAGACATTCTTTGAAACAACCTGTTATCTAGATAATAGATTGTTGTTGCTCTCTCATTTTGGGTCTTAACGTCCAACAAATACTCATAAATCTTCTCATATTGTGCCTTATGAGCTCCTTCAATTAATTCAAATGCCCTAAGTTTAGCCCTCCTACATTTGGTTAGTGAGACAAGTCAAAGGAAATCTTTTTTGACATCTTGTTGCAATGATGTCAAAGAATAATCAGGATTAGCAATGAACTTTTCTTTATAATGTTTACCTATACAAGCAGACGTTACATTCTTATTTTTATAGACTTGAGAGCAAATATGGTTAGGGTTTGAACTCATAATTTGCCAAGTCTGGTCAGTAGAGTCACTAGGGTTTAGTCTAGAGGCCCATCTGTACCAAAAACATTTTGAACTACAAACTGCCTTTAACCTCTTTAGATAATATTTTTGGGAACTTAATCAAATAACTATTCAACCCACCATACTACTTGGCAGCTTCTTTTAGACTATCTTTGGACTTAAATAACATTCCAACCTTTAGTTTAGGACTACTCATGTCATTGTCTAGGTTGAACTTAGGCCAATTTAGGCCATCTGAGTCATATTCATGTGCATTATTTAACCTCTCAGAATCATCACTATCACACAATTCCCTTACTTCTATATCATCCATGTTTAAACCATTTAGATTAACCATAATCCTATTAGACAAATCACTATCATATACATCACTAACAGACACATCAAAATTAGACATTTCTTCTTCAGTCTCATTAAAATTATCATAAATTAAAGATACCAAACAAATTTAACATCAATAAAGGAAGACAACAACCAAACAATTTAATACAACATGACAGACAATAACCAATACAATATAAAAGCTAAAGAATAAATTTAATCCAATTCATATTTGAAACTAGGAACAGATTTCTCTATAACCAAACAATAACCAAACTTGATACTGTTACTCATAAAAATAGGAACGAATTTGTCTCTTTCCTAAGGCAATTCGTATGCAAATGGCAGACAATAAGTTACAAAAATCCAATCCTACAATTCAGTTTGATAAAAACAATAAACATATTTTCCATGTACATTTAAAATACTCATAAATCATATTTGAATAGTTAAATTAGTTTGATACAAACAATAAACATGACATACATAGTATCATGCATATGGCAAACCATACATAGTATCTACCATTCACTTTAATAACCAGACCTAAACCCCATGTGAATAACAAATGAAATCAAACTTTGTCATGGACTTTAATAACAAATGAAACCAAAATCTGGCATAAACCCTATTTGAATGCAACATTTTTCAACTTTTAAATCTAGACAACCCTAAATGCAAAAAATAAAAAACCAAATACAGAAACTTACCCATTACAGCGGATGTAACAACATTGGCAACTTCTTTTCTATTAACCAATGTGGCTAAAAACCAAAAACACTGATAAGTTTCCCTTTTTGTCTTCTTTTCTCCCCAAACAAAAAAAACAATTGATTTCTAACCCTAAACCCTATTAATCAATTTCCTAATGGATTTTCTAACCTTAAACCAACCTTGTTAATCAGTTCTCCAATAGATTTCTAACCTAGAACCCTATTAATCGAGTTTCTTTTCCTCCTCCCCTTAATCACAATCAATTTCTATTTTTTTACCCTAAACCCATCTATTAAGTTTTTTTTCCCTAAACCCGAGTCAAACCTTGACCCTTCCAATGCTTCACCAACGTGCAAGTTAATTGGCCACATCAGCTAGTTAACTTGCCACATCAGTGGTCTTATTAAGACAGTAATGGAAAATGTTAATAAGTGACGTATTTGTACTTTTAATAAGGTTAGTGGCTGATTTGTTATTTTTCGAAAATTGTGTGACAGAATTGAAACCTGAGTGATTGTTTTGTCAGTTACCCTCAAGTTGAGTGATTGTTGGTATAATTTACCGATAAATTTATAATTACTTGTGGTTTTATATTCAAATTGAATCTTTTAGTTAATTTTAATTTACAAAGGAAAAAATTTACGTAGGGTCGCTTTTACAAATAAAACATGAACTATTCTTTCATAAAAACACTTTTATAGTGTGAAAAGGACATGATTCTCAATTGTATAAGTCAAGGTCTTTTGTAATTCGTATTAATGCATTGTTTAATATCAACAAGGAATCTTTAGCCCCTTCTTTCTATCTATGTCTTCCTCTCATTTTCCTTTGATGTGATGGCTTAAACTATGTAGAATAACCAATAATTATACCAAATTCTATTAATTTTTTTTTATATTTGAAATCAAATTCTCAATTTTAATAATATGTAAAACATAAATAAATAATTTCAACTTAAAATATATTTTAATGAAAACGTGTTTGATGGAGATCCTCAACATATTCTTCACGGTTGCTCCTAAATTCTTTCTATTAACCCCATTGGAAACATGAATTGAAAGAATGACCACTTTTCCCTACATTGGCGTTTTTCATGCGTTGAACATTATTGGGTTGCCTTTTACACTTTCTTCCATTCAAACATGAATTTGTAAAGTGGCCTCCTTTTTCACCATTTATTTCACACAAGCTTTCCACAAGAAATCTTATTTTAAGACTGCATTATTCATGTTTGGGCCAAACACAGAATTATTTTTCATCTCTCCATTGCTTCCACCCTTTATCCTTTTCAACTTTTTACCTTACTTTCCATTTTAATTATTCATTGTTTTATTTAACAAAATGATATAATACCTGTTAAGTTGTTCTTAGAAAAATTAATAAACGCGAGAGAAATAAAATTTCGAGGTGAAATTTCACCTCAAACATATAATTAAATTTATCAAAATTTATTAACATTTTCTAGCAAGCCATTAAATTTTTTTTTTTAGCATTGTAGGCATTTTTTAGCACTAAACACAAAATATCAAATCACAAAATTCATAGTTGTAGAGGTATGATTAGATACCCGCCTACATTGGTCCCCATTATATGTCACTCAAAATCTCATAATCATCCCCAAAAAAATTAGAAATTATCACTTCAGTTAATTAAAGCAAGAACAAATAAATTGTTTGTTATTTTGATCACTTAGGTTTTAGACATTTTATTTTGATTACTCTTTATTAAATGGTTAATGAAATTTATGATGTGATCTTTTTCTAATTGATATAAATAACACATTTAGTCCTCAATACTTACACATTCTATCAATTTGATCTTTAAACACATATAATTAAATATAAATTATATATTATGAAAACGTACAAATATAATTATTTATATATATATTTATCTGAATAATATTATATGTGTTTATATTTAAGTATAATTATAAGGCTCAAATATGCATTTAGCCCCCCGAACTTGACACATTCTCCTATGTTGGTACTTATGATTTTTTTGTCCCAAGTTGGTACTCAAATTTTCATTCCGTCAAGGGCTTTGATGCTTTTTTTTTTTTGGTGACAATATTAAATATAGGACGCATGACACTCTTAGGATGCCATAATCTATTTTTTTATAAAAATATAATAAAAATTTAAAAGAAAATATATGAAATTTATATAATTTTTTAAAATATAAAAGAAATTATAAATTATAAAAATATATGTATCTAAAAATTAAAATATTACAAAATTGAAAATAAATCTAAAATCCAAGTTAGAAAAATAAAAAAACCTGAAAATTTTACACCTTTTTCAAAATAAATTGTAAACAAATTAGATGAAGATAAATTTTACAATAAATTTTATGCTTAGAGATAGGTACAAATTATTACACGATTTTCCAAGTTAACAAGAATGCAAAAGATGATGATTTGAAAAAGGTTTACCGAAGCTTTTTCGTTTTCCTTTTTTTTTTGTTAATTATTTGCTAGGTGGTAGGAAAAATCTGGTTCCTTTGTTGATAATACTATTAGTATGATCACGAATGAAGTTTATAAAAATAACAAATTTACTAAGTTTTTGGGGTTTTGAGTTTTGTGGTTTACAAATTTATATATAAGTTTATCAACATTTAGTTTTATGTGTTGAAATATATTTATATTTAATTATATGTGTTTGAAGATAAAATTGATATAATTTGTAAATATGGAGGGTTAAATTTATTGAATCATTTTGAATTAGAATTAAATTGATAGAATATATAAGTATTGAAGAATAAATGTATTATTATAGCAGTTAGAAAAGGCAACATCATTGTTAACTATTTAACGAAGAGTGACCAAAATAGAAATAATCTAAAATGTGAGAAAACAAAATAGAAATGATCTAAAATGTTAGTGACTAAATTAAAAATTTTCATAGTTGGGTGACCAATTCTATAGTTTACCCTAGATAGTAGAAGCAATTAGGATTAATTCCACCAAACATCTCAAACTATTACTCATATTTTAAATTGCACCCTAAACTTGTATACATTCTAATTAAATCCTCAAATTATCAATATTGTATCAACCAGGTCCTTCGCCAATTTAGCTATCAATTTGAGCATTAAATGTCGGTTTGGATATGATGTAAAACATATTTAAAACACGTGGTTGAAATTGTAAATATGTATGTATTTATCACATGGATAACTTTGATATCACATATTAAAAAACAACGGCAATAACATTTAAGAATCTTTTCATTTTCTAAATATATGTTTAGCATGTTAGATTCAAGTAGTTTATGGAATAGATGCAAACATATTTACAATTTGATCTACATTTGTGCTTTTAAATATTCTATATGTTAGATTTAAAGGTGTTCATTGGTTGGGCTTGGACTTAAGTTTTTAACCTTGGGCCAGCTGAACTAGGCCCATTTTATTATTAAAAAATAAAAATAATTTTATATTTATATATTTTCATAATTAAATTTTCATAATTTTACTATCTTTTAAATAGTGTAATGGGCTATTTGGCCAAGCCGAACCCTAGCCTAGAATTTTTTTTGAAACCGAACCTATGTTCGATTTAATCTATGAACACTTCTAATTAGATTCACTTATTATTTTTAAATTAACAATTAAACTGACAAAAAGACTTAACTGATAAGATTTTAAGATTCAATTACATGGTTTCAAAAATTTATCACACGAAGTTACAACAAAAAGTTAAACTTTGCGTACAACTCTGTTGTTAGCTTGATTGATTTCTTACTACTTATTAATATCTTTTGTTACTTAACACATTTGACTTGAAGATATTTATAGCTATTTCAAATACTGGATTTCCGTGCACTTATTTTTATACTTTTCATTGGATTAATTATATATTTTGAGAAAATATAATATTTGATGCTAACTATTATAAATAAATATTAATAACTCTCGGATTTAAGATGTTGAGTTTAAGGGTTTAGGATATAAAGTCTAGGGTCTCATGTTTGTTTAGGGTTTTGGCATTTATTTATAGATAATTATGTTTCAATAAAAGTATTAGTATTCATTTATAAGTTTTCACTAATTTTTAGTTTATTTAATAATGATGTATCATGTTATTATTCACTGAGAGTGCAAAGAACTTATGCACCAATGATACATCAAATATTATCTAAAATCAAATTTATAATATGAGAAATCCTTTTATAATAATTTGTAAGAAAAAGTTGTCGAAAATTTTCCACTACTAATTTTAGAAATAATTTCTGAATATATTTATCCAATTAAATATATAAAATAGATGAGTATGGTGATATCTATAATTTCACAAAAACACTTACATTGATCTAAATCAAGTAATTTCTTTTATAAATTCAATTCCAAATCTCTTCCGTAATAAATCAACCTCACAAAATATATATCCAACAAATCTGGTTCAGGTTAAAAACAAAGAACACATGTATTCAGCAATTAAAACCATGATTCAAATTCATTTCAAAGATATAATTTTGCATTATTTTACCTCCTTTCGTTCTTGACAAACTCTTTGGAATAAGTTAACCATTCTTGGAGTATCTATTCCTTATTGAAACTTTTTGGGTTTTCTTTTTTTACTAAGCAATATCAATTTTATTAAAAAGATAGAAAAACAAACTATACAAACCAGTGCAGCTAGCAAAAACACATCAGAGAACATTGCCATGAGAGAGGACCTAAGAAAACATAATACATACTACATAACATACAATAAAGCACCCACACAAAAAATATATTAAACTGCTACAGAAAAAGGCCTGCATACCACCAAGCTACGAAGTTTTCTGTTCTGTTTGCAACTTGTTGACCTCACCGAAGAGTTGGCTTCTCTACCTTTTTGCAAATCTTTGTCGAACTCGCTCGACGATCTTGATCAACCACCATGGTTTTCCTGTCGTGAATACAATGTATCCCATGCTCATTCCCAGAACCAACCCACATCCATACCCCATCAATATAGAAAATTTCCAATTCAATTCATCACCATCATCATCATCTCTATCAAATTTGGCTGGAGTTTCCTCATCAGTATCACAGCTTTTTGATAATGGCAAACCACATAAATCCAGAATTCCAATGTAGGAATCATTAGTGAAGGTATCAAATTGTTTGCCTCGAGGAATGGGTCCCTTGAGATTATTTTGAGAAAGGTTTAACACCTCTAAGAATCCAAGATTTTTTAGCTCTGTCGGAATTCTTCCTTCCGAGTTTCTTTGTTGAGAGATCTAATGATTCAAGCTCTGACAAATTACCTAAAGATGATGGGATAGGACCTATTAAACAGTTATGGGAGAGGTTTAGGACAATAAGTAAATGAAGCTCACCAAGTATTTTTGGAATTTCTCCCGAGAATTGATTACTAGAAAGGTCAATAATCGTCCAAATGGATAATAGTGATTCAAACTCTGTTTCCAACTTTCTTGTCTTTTTACCAAGTATATCTTTCATGTACCCTGGTTCAACTTTCTTTCCATACCATTGCAATGAAGGTGGTGGTGTTTGAATTCGGCCTTGGAGATAAAATTAGAATAGAGTTAGAATTAAGGATTTGAAGATTCTTTGGAATATAAAATGCAAAATAACTACATATTTTATGTAATACATGTATGTTGTGTATAACCAATAAAAATAGTTGGTACTACACTACTTCTAACCATTTTTAGATGCACGAGAACAATTTTTAAGTTTTAATCTATCGAAAGAATCTACTACATTCTAAACTAAATTTTATTTCCATTACTTAAAATAAAAAGAGATTGCATAAATGTATACAAATATTAAATAAAAATAAAATGAAATTATACCTAACAGTTTGTTATAAAAGAGATAAACATATGTAAAATAAGTCATGCACTCCATTTCTTTCTTATTCAAAAATATCAACTATGGCTGAGCAACAATTAATTCAACACGTAAATAATAAGGCAACTCTAAAGGGTAGTAGAAATAGCTAGTTACAAGTCTAGTCTGTTTCAAAAGGGTACCAAATTAAAATTATAATCTTAAATTAAATCAAAAGTATCGAATAATTAATGGAATTTCACCTGAAACATATAATTAAAATTGTCAAAATTTATTATTATTATTTTTAACTGACCTTAATTTTAATGCGGGTAGATATATGTCTGAAACATATAATATGAACTGTTTCTCTGTAATAAAAAAGCTACAACTCATGTGCGCTGTTTCTTTCCTATTCAATAATATCGACTATGGCTGAGCAACAACTAATTCAACACATAATTAGTAGGTAGAAGAAACAGCTAGTTAGAAGTCTTGCCTGATTCAATATTCTGTTTTCAAAAGGTAGCAAATTAAAATTCTAATCTTAAATTAATTTAATGTAAAATTTAACTCTTTTCTCATCATCAAATAATTTTACTTAAAGAAAATACAAGTTAATAGAGGTTAACTTTGTTGACTACATGTGGATTGCAACATTAATAATTAATAATTTTAAAAAAATTAAAATTCAAAAAAATTACTAAATATTTTAAATTAAAAAAATTAAGTAATCATTAATGTGGCATACACGTGAACGCCACATGGATGTCATGTCATAAAGTTAATAGATGTTAACTTTTCTATTCATTTTGAAATAATTTGACAAAAACAAAAACAAAAATTAAATAGATGATTAAAATAACTTTTTATAAACTTAAAGGACCAAATAAGTCAATAGGTCAAAATTTTTATAAACCAAGCCATTACTATATGGATACATGGAAAAAAAAAAAACAAACATTTTTGCACATACAGACATATTTTTGAAAAATTAACTCGGAAACCACGCCACATGACATTCAACAAATCATTAAATCTTTTGATCAACCAATGAATTTTTTTTCCTAATTTAGGAGACTCAAGTATAGAACCAAGGAAGTTGTTGATTACGGTATAAGAAACGGAAACTATCAATGGTGTTATTGGTGAGGAGAAAATGAATGTAAATCCAAGAGAAGTGTTGAATTATCCCACGTTTTTTTAAAGCCAAAAGTAAGATATTTAGGAACTAAAAGTTTATAAAACTAATTAATATTATATATAAAATCTAACCATAAGGTTAGGTGAGATGGCAAGGGTCTCTTCTACCTTAATAAGTGGTTGAGGGTTAATGACCTACAAAAAAAAAGCAGCGGACTTATGGAGAAAGTTAGAAACCCTATACTTGACAAAGTCTCTTCCTAATCATTTGGTGCTAAAGTAGCGGCTATACACATTCTGTATGGTAGAAGATGAGTCCATCAGGGATAACATCAGTGAGTTTTTTTTCTCTCTTGAATGATTTGAAGAACATCGAGGTTCATATTGATGATGAAGATCAGACTATGCTACTACTGTACTTTTTGCCCCTTCAAATAAGTCTTTTAGGAAGACCCTGATTTATGGTAGAGATAAACTCTCGCTCAAGGATGTGAAGGGAAACTTGTTGAGCAAAAACAAACTCAACAATGAGTTTGGTTCGAGTAGCAGGTCAGGTTGGCAACCCTCAGTGTTTGTTGCGAGAAACAAGTTTGGATCAAAGTCAAGGAATCAAGACAAGGTATGTGATTACTGCAAGAAGTTGGGTCACATTAAGGCAAATTATTATAAACTGTAAAATAAAAATAGGAGGGTTGCTGAGAGCAAGGAGAAAGAAGTAGTTGATGCTAATATGGCCGAAGTCAAGGGTAATGATTGGTTGTTGGTGTCTACAATCGAAAGGTCTAAGTTTACGTCCGAGTGGATCCTAGATTCAATGTGTTCTTTCCATATGAGTCCTAACAAGGACTGGTTTTCCACATACAATTAAGTTGATGGTGGAGTTGTGCTTATGGAAAATAATTCATCCTGTAAGATAACTAGTGTTGGTACCATTTAGATCAGGATACACGATGGGACAGCCAGGGCACTATCAAATGTCAAACATGTGCTTGATTTAAGGAAGAATCTCATCTCTTTGAGTATGTTAGACTCAAACTGTTGTAGAATCATCATTTAGTCAAGCGACATTAAGGAATTTCATGAAGCTCTCATTTTGATGAGAGGTCAAAAGACCAACAGTCTATATATTCTTCATGGTTCAATTGTGACTAGTGTAGCAGTAATTTCCTCGACAATTATGGAGTCAAAGTCGACTCAACATTGGTATAAGAAATTTGACTCTTTCAGGTTAAGCATTGGTTTTGCAATTAAGAGTCTTTTACTTTTCAAGTTCAGACACTAGTTTGGACTTGGTTAGTATCCTGCAAAGGTCCAGATAAGTCGTGACGGACTCAAAAAATGAGGTATGAGAAAATACAAGTCAAGGTGGAGATTTGTGGAGTGTGCCTCGTACTTATGATACGACATTGTGGCAAGGAAGAGACAACGCTCCAACGACGCAACACTCGATGTCTCAACGAGAAGAAAACGATGTGACGACTTGTTTCCCAATTCAATCGAATTTTTTCTCCTAGTTAAACGCTGCTATTTTTCCTAATCAAACTCTGATTAGTCTAGGTTATTTTAGTCATATTTAATTTACAAATTTATCTTACAAAAGGAGCCATTGTAACCTAGAATAATCACTTCAGATTAATCTTCCTCATCTTTAAGATTGAGAGAGTTTTGTGAGCTTTTAAGTGAATTTGGGTTTTAGCTAGAGTGATTTATTTTTTTAGGTTTAGGGTTTCTGTTAAGAATATCTCCATCTTGTACTTTTTTAGTTTTTGCTCATTAAGTAAAGTCTGTTTTGTTTATCATTTTTTGTCCTCTTCATTGGAGGAATTTTTCCGTGTAGATATTTGTATGTTTGATCTTCTTTACTTTTATTTTCTCGCTGTTTATACAGGTCGATCTCCCCCCCCAAAATACTACTATGTTAAGAAACTAAAAGATTGAAAAGTTAAAATAAACTAAAGCAATATATTTAAAAAGAAAACGGAAAAAATTTATATCGTAATTAGATCTTTGTGCAAGTTACAATGAATGAAAACAATTTTAGATTGTTTTCTCACAAACACTTGACTTCTATTCTTATCTTTAGATTGTGTTTACCTTTATCGCCTACTTCACTATTACTCATCTTTCTTGTTAAGTCAATCTCTAGGTTTTGAAATATATGAAACAAACAATATATATAGATATATCTTTCGAAAATTTTACCATATATGGTCACCATCAAACATAAGAACCAAAGAAAATTATTACTTTGATTAATTCAAGACAAGTACAAACAATAATTGTGGATGAACAAATACAAGAATCAAAGAAAATGATGGATCGAAGCCAAGATGAAGCCAATTTCTACCATAATATTAAGGTTTGATGTGGGTATAAGGCAAATCATAAAGAGTGGAATAACTAAATTTAATAATTTTAATCATTCTTCAAAATCTTTAAAATTTTGATTCCAATGATTTAGGTACAACATCCCTTGACTTACAATTTAAGTAAAAAATACATATAACATTGTGCTTAAAAGTGTTCATAAATAAAGTGGCTTGACTTTCTATGAATCAAACTCAAATTTAATTTTTTCAACTTTAAAATGGCCCAACCCAACTTAATTTAATTGTTAAAAATAAAATATGATAAATGTAAGCCCATGAACACCTCCAATTGCACTCTAACCACAATATTACCCAACACAAAATGAAAGCGTAAAATGCAAGAGTTAGGCAATAGTGGCACTATAATTAAGGCCCCAACTAGATAAAAACAGATTCAAGATAGCAATGTAAATAAAACAGATTCAAGATAAGAATAAGAATAAGAGTTCTTCGGGTGTGTAACGGATGGGGGTAGGATTTGTTCTGATGTGATATTTGTTTATGAATAAATGGAGTTTTGTGTTGATATTTGCATATGTGCATATTATAAATAAATTTTGTAAGTGGGCCAAGTCACACACTAGACTTCTAGCTCACTCATTTGTTTTATACGTTTCAAGTGACCCTCAAACTTAAGACTTGGCGGCGACCCCGGAGCTTAGTTTAGACATTTTAAACTTTAAGAATTTTTTTACTTATTATGAACTTTTCGGACTTTCGGACTTTTTAATTTGTTTTTGGGACATTAATTTTGGTATTTTTTTATTTTGCAAACATAATATTTTAATTGGTATTTCTAACAAAGTCGGTATAACTGATGAACCACTATGATTTTCAAAATTAAAAACTCTAAAGAAATTTTTTCATTGCATATGTTTTGAAATCAATAAAGTGAGTATGAGATATACCGGAAAAGCTGGCCTTGAGCCGGTGGTTATTAACAGGCCTTAAGCATGTGTTTATTTAGCAGGCCTTGAGCCCGTGGTTATTTAGCAGGCCTCGAGCCGGTGTTTATTTAGTAGCCCTTGAGCTAGTGGTTATTTAGCAAGCTTTGAGCCAGTGTATATTTAACAGGTACTATGTACCAGTGAAGGATACTGTACTGGTGGCTTGAGATCCTACATGTGTTGCGGATTCTCTGAAGCTTGTGTGAGTAGCATCATGCATCAGCTAAAGTCCTTATCTTAGCTTGTATGAGCATTATCCTTCTGTGTATCCGAATTGAATTTACTATTAATATTTGGGCAAAATAATTAACTATTAAAAGAAAAATGTTATGAGATGATATGTTAATTTGTATTTCAGTAGATATTTATTTGACACATTATATTTTGATGAATCTTCTAGGTTTAAGTGTTTTGGAAAGTTGAAACAATGATTTATGGTAAGGGTTGTTGGTTTCATGTTTTGTATGTTTTATAATTGGATTAATAGGTATGTCTTGTTTTGATTTATGAACTTACTAAGCTTAATGAAAGCTTACTTTATGTGATTGTATGTCTTTGTAGATTGTCAAGTTTTTGTTGTCGATTGGAAAGTCATTGGAGATCACACTATCTGGCAACTCATTCGGTAGTTATTCGTTAATTTTGGCCCGATTATAAGCGGTATGTAAATAGGGTTTTGGATATGTAAATTAATTAGTATTTTGGTCCTATCATGGACACTTGAAATTATGGTTGTGTATTGATGTAAATCATATTTGGTAACTTGGTTAGTTGTGGTTTGTGATAGTGGTTGCATAAGTTGATATCTAGATGCATTTAAATGGTTGTATTGGTAGTTTAGGTTAATAGGCAACCTTGAAATGCTTTGTGTTTGAAGAATGATTAATTTAGTCATGGTAAGATATGATATTATGATAAGTTGAATGAACATTTGATGATTTGAATATGATTGAATATTGATGTGTTATTTTGCATTTAAAGGATGAAAGAATTTACTTGTAGTACATGTTAGATTGGATGATGGGTGTTTATGATTCAAATTGAGGTTCCATTGAAGGCATATTGGTTAGACATTTAGGTTGGATGATTTTATTATGTTTTGGCATGTTTTAATGTGTTTTGAATAGGTAAAAATGCTTGAAAATGGTTTGGCTTCAAACTATAAAAATGGTAGATGAAAAATCTTGGTTTTGAAGTTATTTTTGGTGCACACGGCCTAGGACACTAGCTGTCACATGACTGTGTGCCACACATGGTCGTCCACACGGCCGTATGGTTGTTTGATTTTAGGTGAAAGTTTTTTCACATGATCACAGTTAGTTACATGGCCTGAGAACACTGGCATGTGGGGTAGCCACACGGGCGTGTTTGGGGACACACGGACTAGCCTCTGTCGTGTGACCCCTTTTTACAGTTTGTTCAAATTTTCATAGAAATTTCAATTTAACCTAGAATTGATCCCGGTTTGTTTTAAATGTTTCGTAAGCTTGAATTAGGTCCAAAATTGATTGAAAAGCATGGAAATGGTTGATGATGAATTATTTTGATTATCTTTAAATAAATTATGAAAAATGTTAAAATTTCATAGCTGTAAGACCTTATAGTCTGGGTTGGTAACCTGATCGAGTATAAGGTGTTACAAAGGTTCAATTGTGACTGGTGTAGCAGTAATTTCCTTGAAAAATTATGGATTCAGAGTCAACTCACATTGGTATAAGAAAATTGACTCTTTTAGGTTAAACATTGGTTTTGCTATTAAGAGTCTTTCAGTTTTCAAAGTTCAAATACAAATTTTGACTTGGTTAGTTTCTTGCAAAGGTTCAGGTAGGCTGTGACGGGTACAAAAAATGAGGTATGTGAAAATACGAATCAAGGTGGAGATTTGTGGAGTGTGCCTCGTATTTATGATACAACGTCACGACAAGAAAGAGACGACGACATAGCACTCGATGTCCCGATGAGAAGAAAACGACGTGGTGATGTGTTTCCCAATTTAATCGAATTTTCTTCTCTTAGTTAAACTCTGTTATTTTTTCGTAATCAAACTTTGACTAGTCTAGGCTATTTTAGTCATATTTAATATACAAATTTAGCCAATAGAAGGGGCCTTTGTAACCTAGAATAATCACTTAAGATTAATCTTCCTCATCTTTAAGATTGAAAGAGTTTCGTGAGCTTTTAGGGGAATTTTGAGTTTTAGCTAGAGTGTTTTATTTTTTGAGGTTTAGGGGTTTAGGTTTTTTATTAAGATTATCTCCATCTTGTGCACTTTTAGTTTTTGCTCATTAAGTAAATTCTCCTTTGTCCATGATTTTTTGTCCTCTTTATTGAAGAAATTTTTTCACGTAAATATTTGTGTGTTTTATCTTCTCTACTCTTATTTTCTCGTTGTTTATACGGATCGATCCAAAAAAATACTACTATATTAAGAAACTAAAAGATTGAAAAGCTAAAATAAAGTAAAATATATATATTTAAAAAATATTTTTTTACCGTAATTAGCTCTTTGTGCAAGTTACAAGGAATGGAAATAGTTTTAGATTGTTTTCTCACAAACACTAAATTATATTCTTTATTTTTAGATTGTGTTTATTGTTATCTCCTTCTTCACTAATTCTTATCTCAATCTCTAAGTTTTGAAATATATGAAACAAACAAGATATATAGACACATCTTTTGAAAATTTTACCACATAATGGTCACCATCAAATATAAGAACCAAAGAAAATCATTACTTTGATTAATTCAAGACAAATACCAAACAATAGTTGTGGATGAACAAATATAAGAACCAAAGAAACATGATGGATAAAAAGCCAAGATATGAAGCCAATTTCTACCATAAGGTTAAGGTTTGGTGTGGGTATAAGGCAAATCATAAAGAGAGGAATAACTGAATTTAATAAATTTTCAATATCTTTAAAATTTTGATTCAAAGGATTTAGACACAACATCCATTGACTCACAATTTAAGTAAAAAATGCATATAATATTATGCTTAAAAGTGTTCATGAACAAAGTGGCTCGGATTTCTATGAGTCAAACTCGAGTTTAACTTTCTCAACTTTAGGATAGCCCGACCCAACCTAATTTTATTGTTAAAAATCAAATATGATAGATGCAATCCCATGAACACCTCCAATTACACTGCAACCACAATATTACACAACACAAAATGAAAGTTTAAAATGCAAGACTTAGTCAATAGTAACACTTATAATTAAAGCTCCGACTAGATAAAAACAGATTCAAGATAGCAATGTAAATAAATTATAGAGTAAGTATGGCATGAAACAATTACGTCACATTAGCATAAGCCTTTTTCAATCAAATCATGTCACGTAATCGCATTTCTAAAAACAATCAACTATTTATTAATTGAATCTTTAATGAATTGCTAAATTAATTTGTTATCATTTAATTATCACATGAAATGTATAATTTATTTTTTAATTTTTCAAAGTATTCACGAGAGCAAACCAATAAAATGATTGGTTAATTTACTTCACAACATTTTGCATTTTCTAGAAGTTTAAGAAAGACTTTTAAGATTTAAAATATATTAAAAGGAAATTACTACAATTACCTTTCAACCTAAACTTTAGGTAATTTTATTTTGATTATGGATTGTATAAATTTAATAAAGAAAATGGGAAAAAAAAAGAAATTATACCTGTTAAATTTGTAATAGCCCAATTTGCCCGGCCCATAATAAAAAACCAAATAATTTTTTTTTAAAACCAAATAGTTCACAGCCCATTTACAATGTAAAAGTCCAGTTACGAAAAATAAGCCCAAATATTACAGAGCCCAATAAACCAAACCCAAGTGGCCCAAATACCCTAGCAACAGTCGGCTCCCAGCACCACAGCAGCCAAACCCTCCTCTGCGCATGCCAATCCTCTGCCCTCACGTGCACCTTCGTACTCTCTACGTCCACCGCCTCCGTACACAGTACCTGCAAATAGAACAAAAATAACGCAACAGAAAAGAAAAAATTGTATTTTTTCTCTGTTTTTATTTCATTTTGAATACGGGGTTATAAAAGGGGGAGAAAATATTTGTAAGTTTTTCACAGAGACAAAATCATTAGAAAAAGAAATCAAAATTTGAGATAAGGTGATTTTTTCTTTTCTTTTTGCGTTTTTTTATTTTTATTAATCGTATGTAAAAATAAAAAATAAAAAAGGAGAAGAGGGAGGCTTACCTAGCCTTCAGATCTGCTCAAAGGGGGTTAAAAAACCAACTCGGCGTGCCTCCGACCACCGATCACGGCGAAACTGTGGTGGAAGTGTGGTGAAAAAGCGGCGGCTGAAGCTGGGGTAAAACCCGAGTAGAGAAAAAGCAACAACCCTTTTTTTAAAAAAATAAAAAGCCTAGGCTGTATTGGTTTTCTTTTTTTAGAAAATTTTAGTTTAAATACACATAATATGACGCCGTTTCGAGTCAGGGTTCATAGGCGTCAAAACGACGCCGTTTAAGGCCATAACTCGCGCGACCCGACCCGCTCCTGAGGGATCTGTTTTTGAGCTTTGTGATATTTATCCCCTGGTACATCCGCATTTGCAGGGTGTTCCAATTACATCCTATTTTTTTTTTAATTTTCACCTCGCATTTCATTTTATTTTATTTTATTTTGGCCCATGTTGCAGTGCTGCGTTTTGGGACTGGGGATATTTCCATTTTGCCCCCCGTATTATTCGCACATTATACTTTGGCCCTTCATTTTGTTTTATTTTCGTTTTTTTCTTGTAACTCTGTTTTGATTTCAATATAGTCCTCTGATTAGTTTATACTTATTCTGATTTAATTAGTTTTATGAATTATTTTCCTCAATCAGGCCCTTTTTTTTTTGCTTATTTTACACTTTTATTTTCATCATGATTGCAATATAGTCCTTTAATGGATTCATTTTTATTGTTTGTTTATCAACCTGTCTAATATTATTTATGCTAACATTATTTTTATTTTTATATTATATTCATTGTTATTTTTATTTAAACTTTATTTATTAATTCTTTTGATTATTTATTATCCTATAATTTTTTAATGAATTCAAACTAAGTATTAAATACTGTTTTCATAATTTTTATTTTTACGTATTATTTAGTTTAAATAATTTTTATGTTATTTTAAAATTTGTTTACTTTTACTTGGTTCTATTTTAAAATTTTTCTTACATATTTTACATTAAACTTTTATATGATTATTTTAACTTGCTTTGTAAATTATCCATGTAAAGTCGCTTTGCCACATTATTTTATTTTAAGGTATTTTATATATTAATTATTTTAAAATTATCTTATACTATTTTCTTTAAATCAATTTATATTAGCTATTTAAAACTCATTTTCAAGTACTATTTACTTTTTCACTTATTTAAATTGTTTTATGTATATATTTTAAACCCTATTTCATTATGTGCTTTGTTTATTTCAACTTTTGTATATATTATTATTTATACCAAAATTATCATGTATTATTTATTTAGACTAATATATATATATATATATGTATGTATACATATTAGTTTGCATATTACTTATTTTAGTTTTCTTCATATGCAATATCCACTTTAAATTCATTTATGTATTAATATTTCACCTAGTACTTATTTCCTATTCTTTTTACCAAACTTCAATATTCATTTTATTTTATTTTAAAAACTTGTTATATTTTATTTGTGTTAATTTGTTTGGTATTTCTTTCAAAATTGGCTTTAAATTCATTAGCTTTTGAATGTTAGCATAATATATGATGTGAGACTATTGCTATATATATGTATACCTTAATTTGCACTTTTGTATTTACATTGTTATTTATATTCTTGCTATGTATTATTATGCCATGCATACAATTACGCTCTTATTTCTCGTTATCGTATCATGAGCCAAATTTCAATGTATGTGATCATTATTAAATTTTTTTTGTCAAGCCAATCGACTAAATACTTTTTGAGTCGTTTTGTTTTTAAAATACGTTTCGAAGTGTGGAGAATCGTACCCTAACTTACGGGGTCTCAATTTTCTTGTTAATTCGAAATGTCCTTTTATTTTCTAAGAGCATATGTTACTTTAAAATTTTAAAAGCAAGTCACAAGCCGTCTTTGGAACTTCGAGGGATCGTACTCTAACTTACGGGGTTTCGATTTTCTAATCGATCTAAAATGGCTAAACATTTCTCATTTTGCAAAATCGCTAAATTTCAATAAAGTTTTGGAAGGTTAGCTTATTCTCGAGAATTCAAATGTCGCATTCTAACTTACGGGATATGACATTCTATTGTCTCGAGACGAGAAAGCCTTTTACACCAGTTCAGATTTATCCAAGTTTTATTTTGAAATACAGTATTAATAAAAAGGAAATTGCTTTTAATCTTTTTGCATTTTCGGTATTCGACTCTAAGACATTAATTAATCAATTCGGTACCAATTTTGGGCGTTACGAGGGTGCTAATCCTTCCTCGTATGTAACTGACTCCCGAACCCATTTTTCTCACTAAAATTCGTAGACCAAAATTGTTTTCAAGGTGATCCATCAAACCTCAACGAAGGATCAGTGGCGACTCCAACTTGGAGTTAATTAATAATAACACAAGTAATATGCACGATGTTAAAATGAAAAAAAAAAGATTTAAATTGTTTATTAAGGTGTTGTCATCAATCTTGAGTTAGTGTTGAGTTAACTTGTGACACTAACACAGTAAAACACTAAATAAATAGTATAGATATACAATTGATGAAAGTATTAAAGTGTGCATAATAAAATTTGAAATGCCTAAAAATATTAAAATGAAGTTTTAGCTAAGTGGTAAATTAAAAGTTTTACTAATACAATTGGTACGAGTTCAAATCCCACCATATGTATATTTTATTAATTTTAAAACTTAAAAGGCTAAAATATAACTTATTTTAATAACGAAAGGGTGTTTCAATGATTTTTCTAACCGAGGTGGTGACACCAATTCAAGTAAAACACCTAATAAATAATACAAATAACAACAACAAAAAGGATTAAATAAATATTAAAAAAGAGAGAGAGAAAAATGATATTATACCTATTAAATTATTATTAAAAACATCAATGTTCTCAATTCAGAAATTTATCTCATCTATATTAACCGAGATTGGAAACAAATAAGGTAAGGGTAAAAAAAGCTTGGTACAAGTTAAATGTTATTTCACAAGACCCTAACTTTGCTAATTTGTGATAAGAAGTAAAGAATAATTAACTAATTTGTGATCTAAGGCAAATCTTAACATCTTCAAAGGTTTAATGTAGAGGGTGGATGTGAAATGCCCCAACACAGTTCAACTTTTGCAATTCAAATAGTTTTGGATGTTTTCAGAAAAAAATTGTAAATTCAAGGTGAAATTTTATGATTTTTTTAGTTGTGTTGTGACTTGTGATTATCTCTTTTAGTTAACCACATTATTAAAGTATAAACTTACCATAAAGTTGACATCCACTCAAATGAAGATATATAATATAATTGAGGAAGGCGATGAAACATTTTTGACAAGAAATGACCCAAGAGATTGTTGTCTCCCAATGCAATTAGTTGCAATGAAGAAATGTTGAAGATTGACCTGCAAGGAATTAGATAAACCATTTCTTGGCATAAAGAAGGTATTAAACTATGTAAAATTTACATGTGGAAGATTTATTATTTGATGTCATTGTTAAAAATTGTAAATTTAAGGTGAAATTTTATGATTTTTCTTCACGCACCCAAGTCCTAATAGCTAAAAAGTATCAAATGTGAAATCAACTTGCTTTTCTGAAGCCAAAAGTATTACTATATTAAGAAACTAAAACCTAACAATATCAAATTGCTTATCATAAAAGTCAAGTGATTATTACCCAAATATAAATATTCTAACTTTGCTATGTTTGAAATTCTTCCAAAAACTTGACATCCAAACAAGTCAAGGATAAAGTAATCAAACATATTCCAGCAAAGATGAGTAAAGGTTATCAATTTAGTGTGACTTAAGAAGTAAGCTTTTCAACGTATGCAAAGGCGGCTGCTTTGTATGTTTTGGGAAGGTTGCACAGTCGGTTCGTTAGCTTACTGCGTCAGAGGTTGGCGAGCCCAAGAGACAAAATGGCGTGGGATTCGCCATTGAGAAGCGTTGATCTAGCATAAGACGATCCCACAAAAGCGATTGTTAGCTAGAGTCAGGTTTCACCAAATCGTAAGTCTAAATCATTGGAGCTGGTGGTCGTAGGCATCCACTTCCACTATAACTGGCTTATTCGGTTTGGGAATGATCATCTAAAAGCCGAGGATTGAACCCAAGGCAGAACGAGACAACTGGAGGCTGGAATCTCCCATAAGAATTTTCTTTCTCTCAACTCTATTTTTAATTTTTCTAATTTTCGATTCAATATTCTTAATTCTGTTTTTATTTTATTTTTCGTTTCCAGATCCAACACTTTAATTCTGTTATTGTTTTTATTTTTTTCCAGGAACGCAGGTTGTCTTGGGCAAGACTCTGCCTGGGATTTCACGGAATATGATATTTTGCAAGTCCAGTCCTAAGGATTTGACCCTACTTCCATTTTACTATTCTTTTTCATTATTTATTAGGGATAGGATATTTTTGGTGCTTTCAACGACCGCATCAAATATTGGCGCCGTTGCCGGGGACTGGCAACGTACTAATCTTGTTTTTTGTTTCTTATGACCAGATCTGCTCAAGGTACTCTTGCGTTCGATTCAGAAACTGAAAAGACTGCTAGAGCCAATTGCAAGGAGACAAAGTTACGAAAAAAGCAGTCACTGGCGGTTGAAACTCAAAGTAACCTACTGCCATAAATAGAAGTCGACGACGAAGTTGAGTCTAGGGTTAACGAAAACCCTTCTCGAACACTTGAAAGCGAAAAAGTAGAAGTCGACTCACCAAAAGAAGTGCTTAACGCTAGGGTGAACGAAAACCCGAATCTAGCACACCAATCAATGGCTCAAACGATTCGGTAACTGGCCGAAGCTCCAACAGAACAACCGCCATTGTGCATCGCGTTTCCTACTATGGATACTGATTTTGAGTTGAAGTCAGGTTTAATCCAATTACTGCCAACTTATCGTGGGTTGCAAAATGAAAATCCCCACAAGCATCTGAAAAAATTTCATATGGTTTGTCTTAGCATGAAACCTCAGGGGGTAACTGAGGATCAGATTAAATTGCGTGCTTTCCCTTTCTCCCTAGCAGATTCCGTTAAGGAATGGTTATTTTATTTACCCTCTGGATCTATTACAACTTGGGCTGATCTATCTCGTTTGTTTCTGAACAGGTTTTTTCCAGCATCTCGAGCAGCTGAGCTAAGAAGAGAGACCGTTGGAATAAGGCAAAAAGAAGTTGAGTCCCTTTATGATTATTGGGAGCGGTTTAAGAAGTTGTGTGCAAGCTGCCCACAACATGGTATAACGGAGCAATCTCTCCTCCAATATTTTTACGAAGGTTTGAAGCCCATGGTGATGAATATGGTAGACGCTGCTAGTAGAGGAGCATTGGTCAACATCACTCCCCAACAAGCGAGAGATTTGATCTCCATAATGGCTGCAAATTCTCAGCATTAGTGGAGTAGGATAAAACTATAGATCCTATCTCCCTAAAGTTGCAGTGGAGTGAATTAAAACCATATATTTCATCTCTATGAATTGCAGTAGATCAAATTGCATCAGACTTATCTTTAAAGTTGCAGTAGAACAAGTTGAATCTACAGGTCTTATCTCCCTGAAGTTGCGGTGGAGCAGTCTAAAGATAGCAAATTTTGTTCTCTTGAGAAACTATAAGGTAAAAATCCTATCTCCCTAATGTTGCAGTGGAGTGGGTCGAAGCATCAATTCCTATATCTCTGAAGATGCAGTAGGATGGAATGAGGATACTTGAAGAAAAAAGAGCACCAAGGTCCAGCACGACCAGGCAAAATTAGCCATTTTAAAGTCTTTGCTCTGTTCCTGTTACACTAAACGAGCAAAGAGGGGCAGCTGTAATGGCCTAATTATTGCCCGGCCCGTAAATAAAACCAATAAAAAAATTAATATTAATGTCCATAGTTACAAGCCCAAAAATAATACAGACCAAATCAAATCGGCCCAGTAAACTAAACCCAAGCCTAAAAACCTTTAGCCCAATGCGCCCAAAACAAAGAAGGAATCAGAAAACCCTAGTGATTTCTGATACAGCTTCAGCTGCCACAGCCGAGCCACACCTCACACGCGTCTCCGTCCACGCCACGTACGCCCAGCTGGCCTCCGTACACCAGTACCTGTAACAAACACAAGCAAACAACATAGCAAAGAGAAAATTTTTGTATTTTGTATTTTTATTTTTATTTCCATATTCGGCTATAAAATTAGAGAGAAAGACTTTGTATTTTTTGTCTACGGATACTGAATAGAAAAAATAAAAAAGAAATCAAATACCAGTTTTTGCTTGAAGGTGAATCTAAAATTTTTTATTTTCTCAATCTATTTTATTTTTAGTTTTATAGATATAAGCGATAAAATAAAAGAGAAAGGAGAGGGTTTACTTGGTAACGCCTTTGGATCAGCACGAGAAGGAGCTAAAAAGCCCCTAGGGGTGCAGCTCCAACCACCATTGACGGTGTAATCGCGGTGGAGATTTGGCAGAGCCCCCGAGCGACGCGAAAGGTAGGGTTAAAACCTTAGTAGAGAGCATAGGTTTTTTTTTTTGATGGAAATGTTTTTTTAAAAATAGAAATTAGGTTTAAATAGTGCAATGATACGACACCGTTTTAGCAAGGATTCATAGGCGTTGAAACGACGCAGTGTAAGGTGAAGACCCGCGCGGTGACCCGACCTGGGGAGGATCCACATGTTTTCACTTTGGTGGGATATTTGCGAGCTAGGTCCTCCATCTTTGCACTTTGTTTTAAGTTGGTTTCTTTTGATTCTTCGAATTGGACTGCATAATTTCTTGCTGATTTCATTTTAGTCCATTTGCAGCGTTGCGTTTTGAGGTGTTGGGAATATTCCCCTTTTGGTCCCTCATGTTATTCGCGCGCTGCGCTTTAGTCCTTTTTGTTTTAATTCTATTTTTTGCTATTTAATTTTATTTTAATCCATTTTTGACCCATTATTTTGTTTTATTTTTTATTTTACCTTTTTACTTCTGTTTTAGTTCAAATTTAGTCCTTATTAGTGTTTTTTAATTTAATTGGTTCTTGTTTTTAATGTATTTGTTTTTAAATCTAGCATCATTTAATATTTAAATTTAACATCATTTTAAAATTTATCATTAGAATTATTTTAAGATATAACATGCTCTTATTTTAAATTATTATTAACATTATTTAAATTAAACATACGTTGATAATTTCAAATTTCTTTTCTATCATTTTTTAGTTACCTCAAATTAGTTTCGTTGTGTTTGTGATAAACTTTTATATCTTTAATTTTCTAAGTGTTGGTGTTAATATTTACATGTAATATGTGATTATGGATACCGTGTACGTTATATCATTTCGTTTGTGTTGATAGATTATTCGAGTTCATTTGCATGTATTTTAGAATTATGAGTTATCCTTTTGCGCTATACATTGTCATCCCATGGTGTTTCATTCATCGAAAGGATTATGTTTTATTTAAATATTAAAATCGTTTTATTCAAAGGTTTTCAAGATAACGCGATACTCGGGATTTAGAATCTTTGAGATTGGGTCTCAATTTTCTTCGTCGAATCTAAATAATTGAGAATATTCGCTAATCAAAATGTATAAATAAAAAGCTCCCTCTCGGGAATTTGATACGTTGTGTCCTAATGTATTGGACATGACATGTTGATTTCTCGAGACGAGAATTTTTTGAAAAATAATAAGGGCAATATTCGATGCTCGGAATTTTGAGAAATTGTGCCCTAACGTATTGGGCTTCGATTTTTCATCTGACTTAAAGCAATTGAATATCGTTTTTAAACTTCACCGCACGAGTTTTGAAAATCAAAAGACAAGCTTATTCTCGAGGACTAAAAATGTCGTGTCCTAACCTATTGGGTGTTACATTTTATTTCTCTGAGACAAGAAGGTCTTTAGCATCCGCTTCGATTTATCCAAGCATCTTTTATAAAATTAAGATTAATAAAAAAGGGAGGATCGTATTTTTAAATTCTTCACTGATTTTTTATATTTGGCATTAAGACCTTAATTAATGAATTCGGTACCAATTTGGGGCGTTATGAGGGTGCTAACCCTTCATCGTGCGTAACCGACTCCTGAACCTGTTTTCTCAAATTTCGCAGATCAAAATCATTTTTAGGGTGAGCTGATCACACTCCAATAAAGGATTCGTTTTTAAAGTCGACGACAAATTTTTTTTTTCCAAAAATGGTTTCAACATGGATTACAAGAAGCTTTTTTGTTTTCCTTTTTTTTTTAAAATTATTTGCTAGGTGATGGGAAAAATTAGGTTCCTTTGTTGAAAATGCTATAAAAACCACAAATTTACTAAGTTATGGGGGTTTTGAGTTTTTGGGTTTATCAAAACCACACACACATAAATTTATCAGCATTTAGTTATATGTGTTTAAATATAATCATTTGTTATATTTAATTATATGTGTTTGAAAATAAAGTTGATAGAATTTGTAAATATGGAGGGTGAAATTTATTGAATTATTGAGAATAAGAATCAAATTGATAGAATGTGTAAGTATTAAGAAATAAACGTGTTATTATGCCAGTTGGAAAAGGCAACATCACCACTTCCGTTAACAATTTAACGGAGAGTGATCAAAATAGAAACAATCTAAAGTGTGAGTGACCAAAATAGAAATAATATAAATGTAAGTGACTAGATTAAAAAAAATTCATATTTGGGTGACTAATTCTATAGTTTACCCTAGATGATAGAAGCAATTAGGATTAATTCCACCAGACACCCCAAACTATTACTCATATTTTAAATTGAACCCTAAACTTGTACACATTCTAATTAAATTACTCAAATAGAATGTAATAACGTGTTACACTATTATTCATCGATAGTGCATAAATTCTATGCACTAACAATGCATCAAATATTCTCATTAAAAGAAAATGTATAAAATAAATTTTATACCATCTATAATTTGTAAAAAAAATCCAATAAAAATATAAAATACATATCTATAATTTCACAAAAAGAATTACATATCTATAATATCTTTTATAAATTCAATTCCAAATCTCCGTAATAAATCAACCAAACAAATCGATTGAGGTTAAAACAAAGAATGCATGTATTGTGCAATTAAAACCATAATCCATATTCAATTCTAAAGTACTGAATGTATAATTTTTTACTTCCCTTGATTCTTCACAAACTCTTTGGAAAAAATTAACCATCTATTCCTTATTTCAATTTTATTAAAAAGATAGGTTCCATAAAGACAGTCTTTACAAAGCAGTGCACCTATCATAAACACATCAGGGAACATTGCCATGAGAGTACCTAAGAAAACATAATACAAACTACATAACATACAATCAAGCACCCACACAAAATGTTTATTAAACAGCTACAGAAAAAGGCCTGCATACCACCAAGCAATGAAGTTTTCTGTTCTGTTTGCAACTTGTTGAACTCGCCCAAGTGTTGCCTTCTCTACCTTTTTGCAAATCTTTGTCAGACTCGCTCCACGATCCTAATCAACCACCATGGTTTTCCAGTCGTGAATACAATGTATGCCATGCTCATTCCCAAAAAGGATTTTCTATTGCTTCTAGGCTTAGAGCGATAAGAGTGTTCTGAATATTACTCTAAAATGGTCATAAAAACTATAAGAATTCCTTCACAGTCCCATTGTCCAGAACGCCTCTAGGGATGTAAAAACAAATTCCGGATAGGTTTTTTTTAGTTCCTTCTTCAAAGGCACAAATATCTTTCCTTTCCATACCATTGATATCTTCAAAGAATTCCAATTCTTTATCATCTATCTAGCTTTGTACTAGAGTTCTGAATTCAATGCACTTTTGGATTTTAGGAAATTTATTGTATGCAATGAAATGTAATGTTAATGAATAAAAAGATACATGCAATGAAATGTAATGCAAATGCGTGAATGCAAAAAGAGACGTTGATTCTGATTCAATTCTATTAAAACAACTTTCCTAGAAAATAAATCTCTTTACATAAAATGAATATTTACATATACGACCCTGCCCTAATACTCAAAGCAAAGACATCGATCCTTTTCCTCATATCCAAATGTTAGAATCGAATCACGCTATCTCTTCAAAGGGGCGTCTCCTCTATCTTTTTGATTCGAGTCATGACCCATCGTTCACTCATCCTTGTGGTGCTCGTTGGCTCCTTTAAAAGAGTTGGAACATGAGCAGCTCTTGAATAACCTTCGTCAGCTTGAATCTTCAGGTAATAAGGCAAAGTCATGTACTCATTCATCAAACTATCACCTTTACCTTGTTACGTTTTCTCGGACCATATTTGGACGACCGCATTGTCTTTCATTTTATCAAGAAACTCATTTTCTTATGACAAGCTCTCTATTTAGATACTGAACGTTAATCAACACCTCTTTTATGATAAAGATGCCATGCAATCACAGTCAAAGCAAAAACAAAGCAAGTCAGTATAACACCAAGCAAAAGATTTTGAGCATGTGAGAAACAATAAGTAAAGCACGTATTTGGTTAACCACTAGGATTTGGTATGGCTCTACCTAGGGTAAGTTCTTAGGGCTCACTATATGCGGCTCGGTTCTAAAGTAAAGGGTACCTGAACTTGTAGATTCCTTGATCCTCACTCATTATAGGCTTATACGGACCGAGTTCAGTTCAGGGGGACACATTTCCCTATGGCTACAGGAAGATAAAAATCTCACGAAGACATAGGTACGGATGTATCCCAAAAGCGATCCACTATCATGCACGGAGGTGAAAACCTCACGAAGGACTAGTTTTTCACTCCCACTTAAAAGGGTAAGACCGAGCGATCATGTAAATGCAATATGCAAAAACTATATCAAGACTTAAACAAATAAAGCATATATAACAAAACGTTGCAGACTATGTGCAACAAAAGGATCGTAAATTTGAACCTAATTTTCCATTTTCAACACAAAGACAAAAAGTAATCAACTTGTGGATTGACTCTCGTGTTTGTCCCTAGTGGAGTCGCCAAGCTATTGACACCATTTTTTGATAAAACGGGGTCGACTTGGATTTTGAAAATGAAAACGAAAATGGGAGTCGCCACCAATCCTTTTTATCTAGGTGTAATCAGATCACCTCATCATTTTAATAAAAGTTTAAATTTACTAAAACGATAATTTTTGGTCTACAAAATCCAAAAAATAGGTTCGGGAATCGGTTACGCACGAGGAAGGATTAGCACCCTCGATACACCCAAAATTGGTACCTAGTTGATTACTTAATGTCTTGGTGTCAAAAATTAAAAACTCGAAAAGAATTTAAGAATACGATCCCTCTTTATATTGTGATATTTTAAAATTACTCAAATAAATCGAAATGGAAAATGCCTTCTTATCTCGAAGTAATAAGATATCACATCCAGTAAGTTAGGACACGACACCTCGTATTTTTTAGATTAAGCTAGCCTTTTATTTTTTATTTAAACCTTATTTATTTCAATTTTAAAAGGATATTCGGTTATTTAGGTTCAACGCAAGAAAAATTGAAACCCAGTAAGTTAGGGCACGACTTCTCGAATTTCCAAATACGAAATATTGCCTTCATTATTTTTTGAAAAATTCTCATCTCGAGCAAACAACATGTCACATCCAATGCGTTAGGACACAACGTATTGAATTCCCGATAATGAGCTTTTTATTTATGTTTTTTTTATTAAAGAGCGTTTTCAATTATTTAGATTCAACGAAGAAAATAAGAACCCAATATATTAGGGCTCAATCCCCTCGAATCTAAACATGAAATTTTGCTTATTTGAAAGTCGAAACTTATGCATCGAGCTAATTAATCTAATTCAAAATAGTAGAAATGAAACGCAAGGTTAATATGTGTACAAAGCAATATTGAATGTGATAGTATAAAAAAATAATACGAACAATGATACTAAAATAAATGAAATAAAAATCGATTAATGACATGCAAAATAACAAATATATGAGCAAGTAAGGTTAAAACATTCTTTTAAAACACTAAGTAAAACATAAATAAATAAATAAAGAGAATGAATAAAATTAAAAAAGCAGATGTATATATATGTATATATATGCATTTACGAAAATAAAATAGGTATATAGATATATGTAGACATGTATGTAAATTAAAACATATATATAAAAATATGAGTATATATATACATACAAATAAGTTATAAAGTTATATATGTATATGCGTGTATATATATATTATAAAAATGTATGTATGAATATATGTATACAAAAATTATAAAGTATAAAAATACATAAGTAGGTATGTGTAAAAGAAATAATAAAAAGATAATAACTAACGAACCGAATAAAACAAAACTAAATAAGAAATAAGAAAATAAAAAAGGATAAAAATAAAAAAAGTTGAATAAATAAATGAGCTAAACTGACACTACACCAAAACAGGCTTTTAGCGGTGCTTGGACAAAAAACGCCGGTAAAAATCGAGCATTAGCGGCGCTTTATGGAAATCACCACTAAAGATCGAGCATTAGTGGCATTTTTTGAAAAACGCCGGTAAAAAAGGGCATTAGCGGTGTTTTTCGAAAAAACGCCGCAAAAAACCAAAGCCCAACGGCGTCGTTTTCTTACCTTTCGGGGCTTTAGCGACGTTTCTGAGAAAGCGCCGCTAATGTTGGGGGATTTAGCGTCATTTTTTAGAAAGCGCCGCTAATGATGGGGGCTTTAGCGGCGTTTTTGAAAAAGTTCCGCTAATGTTGTGGGCTTTAGTAGCGTTTTTTGGAAAAGCGCCGCTAATGCTGTGGGCTTTAGCAGCGTTTTTGGAAAGGCGCTGCTAAAAACATTTTATATTAATTGGTTTATTTATAATAAATAAAATTCAATTTATTTCTAATTGAATATTTAAAATTTTCAAAAAAAAATAATGATACGTAGAAATAATTTGAAATAAAACACATGGAAAAATTAAAATACTATTATTTAAAATAATTTTAAAGTTTTTTGGGTATATGATTACTGATTATTTTTTAATTTATTTATTAAAAATTTTCTTATATAATCGTAAAACAGATAGTATTAATTTTAAAATATTGAATTAATTATCGCTATAGTTTATAGTTTTGGTTTTAGGGTATATGATTTGTTTAAGATTTAAGGCCAGTTTAGGAGTTACCATTTTAAGGTTTAGGGAGTATGGGTTTAGGGATTATGGTTTAAGGGTTGAGATTTAAGGTTTAGGGGTTAGAGGGTTAGGGGTTTAGGGGTTAGAAGTTAAGGGTTAATAGTTAGGGATTCAGGGGTCGAGTTAGGATTTTGGGCGTTTAGATTAATTTTTTTAATTTATATTTTAAATATGTTCTTATATAAGTGAAAAGAGATAATAATAAATTTGTTTAGGGTTTTTGGTTTAGGGTATATGATTTATTTAAGATTTATGGCCGGTTTAGGAGTTCATATTTTAAGGTTTAGGGAGTATGGGTTTAGGGATTATGGATTAGGGATTATGGTTTAAGCGTTGGGATTTAAGGTTTAGGGGTTAGGGGTTTAGGGGTTAGACGCATTAGGGGTTAAAAGTTAGGGATTTAGGGGTCGGGTTAAGGTTTTGGGTTTAGATTATTTATTTTTTAATTTATATTTTAAATATGTATGTTCTTATATAATTGTAAAAGAGATAATAATAAATTTGTTTAGGGTTTTTAGTTTAGGGTATATAATTAATTTAAGATTTAAGTCCGATTTAGGAGTTCATATTTTAAGGTTTAGGGACTATGGATTATGGATTATGGATTAAGGTTGGGATTTAAGGTTTAGGGGTTAGGGGTTTAGGGGTTAGACGTTAGGAGTTAAGAGTTAGGGATTTAAGGTTTAGGGATTCAGGGGTTGGGTTAAGGTTTTGAGTTTAGATTAATTAGTTTTTTAATTTATATTTTAAATATGTTCTTATATAATTGTAAAAGAGATAATAATAAATCAAATATATTGAAATTATGAGTATAGTTTAAATTATTTAAGAGATATATAATAGATAGACTTTATATATATTATTGAATGGTTAATTTAGGGTTTAATGTTAAGGTTTACTTGAGATTTGTTAAATGATAAAATTTTATACAATTAATTAATGCTTTTATATTAGTTTAAATAGAATTAATAAATAAGTTAAAAAAGTAATAGATTGATATGAATATTTAGGTATAATTATTTATTTTGGAGAGGACCAAATTATAAGGAAAAAAATACAAAATAAAAATGAAATAAAATTGATATGGATATATAGGTAATTATTTAATTTGGATAATTCTAACTTAATAATTAATTACAGCTATTTTATCATTTGTTTTCTTATTAAAATATACAATATTTATTTTGAGAGTACTTGGTTTTTTTATTTTATAAAAATCAATTTATAAAACCAAAATAAAAATTTTAGCATAGCAAAACGACAACATTTTGTTCAAAATGAAATAAAATTTTTAGCAAAAATAAATCAATTTATAAAAAAAAAATTAGCATTTCAAAACGGCGTCATTTTGTTCAAAATGAAATATTTTTTGCGGCGTTTCTATGGAAAATGCCGCAAAAGATAAGCAATAGAGGCCACACAAAAATAAATTAATTTATAAAAAACAAAATAAAAAATTTTTAGCATAACAAAACGACGTCATTTTGTTCAAAATGAAATAATCTTTTGCGGCGTTTTTATGAAAAACGCCATAAAAACGCCGCAAAAGATAAGCAATAGCTGCGTTTTTTATAAATCGCCGCAAAAAATAAATAAATTTATAAAAACAATAAAAAAATTAGCATAGCAAAACGACGTCATTTTGTTCAAAAGAAATAATTGTTTGCGGCGTTTCTACGAAAAACGCCGCAAAAGAGCAAAAAATAAATAAATTTATAAAAAGAATAACAAAAATTTAGCAATGCAAAACGGCGTCATTTTGTTCAAAAGAAATAATTTTTTGCAGCATTTTTGTGAAAATCGCCGCAAAAGATAAGCAATAGCGGCGTTTTTATGCAAAAAATAAAAAAATTTATAAAAAGAATAAAAAAATTTAGCATAACAAAACGGCATCATTTTGTTCAAAAGAAATAATTGTTTGCGGCGTTTTTGTGAAAATCGCCGCAAAAGATAAGTAAAAACGCCGCAAAAAGTAAATAAATTTATAAAAAGAATAAAAAATTTTAGCATAGCAAAATGGCTTCATTTTGTTCAAAAGAAATAATTTTTTGCCGTGTTTTTATGAAAAATGCCGCAAAAAATAAGTAATAACAGCGTTTGTATAAAAAAACGCCACAAAAATAATTTTACTTAAAAAAAATTAAAAATGGCGCCATTTATAAATTTTCCCCCTGCAATCTTTCCCCCCTGAAATCCTTAATTTCCCCCCCTTGAAACCCTCAACTTTACAAACACACCTCTTTTAAAACTTTTAACTCCATGCCTATTGCTATTTTTTCTTCTTCCCTATATAATTTTTTTCTGATGAGACTCTTAATCTTTACATACAACAGGTCTCTTCTTCCCTATATTTTTTTCTGATATTATATGTATATGTGTGTATATATATATATATATGAAGTAGCAAAGTTTTGATTTATTATGGTATGGGGGGTTTTGATTTGTTTTCTAATGGGAAATGGAAATGATAATTGACAGGAACTTTGTGATACTAGGAGGAGAGGAGGGGTTCCAAATGCTCGTTGATGCCTTGGTTTGGGATTCAGATGCCTTACGTTGTTGCATATTGCATCTTGTTCCTTCAACTGGCCATGCTTGTCTTTGGGGATCATGGATCACTTAATCTCCTGGGAATGTTAAAATCAGAAGTAACTAATATTTCTCATCCATTTTCTAAGCATTTTCAGCTGTGTGTTTTTTTTTTCCGTTTCTATTATAAATCTTACAGGTAGAGAAGGTATTCAACCAGGACATGTTTTTCAAGAAGACTGTCAAATATGTTGGAGAGCCAATAACCCACTTGGAATCCATTGCTTCCTCTGTGGTATTTCTTCTTCCCTGGTGCTGCTCTTCGTAAATCAAATTTAATGAAGATTTACTTAGATTTCTTAGTTTTCGTTGATTATATCTTTGAACGCAGATTCATAATTAAATATCTTCGTTTTCGTTGATTATATCGTTGACGAGCAGCTGAAGAAAAGCCTGTCTTCTGATCAAATAAATGGAGGTGAAACTTTAAATGTGCAGCACAATAAGAGCTCTGCTTCTATTCAAATAAATGGTGGTGAAACTGTAAATGTTGGAGTGGAGGTAGCTAATTCGGAAGTAGAATACATTGAATCTGAGAACTTGAGTGATCTAGAAGATGTTGATACATGTCTTAAGGTATAATTTACTTTCAGTTTACACTTCAATTTCTAATATTTGGTGTACTGTTTGTTGATTTGCATATATACCTATTTCAGAAGCTCTTACCTGGACTTGACTCTAAAGATTGGATTCTGGTTGTTGAAACACTCAATAATGTTCGTCGATTATCAGTATTCCATAAGGAAAGAATGCATAGTATGCTGTAAGTCTCCAATTCTTACTTGCTTATCTGACTAGAAAGACTAGAGAATCGGGTGTCTTAGATTTAATTTGACTAGTGCATTCTGTTCCTCGTTCTAATGTGCAGGGGTGATTTGATCCCTCTTGTAGTTAAGTCCTTGAAGAATCCTAGGTATTATAAAGATACTCATTGAACTTTTATAATTTACCATTATGGTGGGGGACTTTTACTGCAAACAAAGGGTCAAAATTTAAAGAAGATTGCATGAAAACCATATGGCAATGAGTGGACTGTGAGAGATCCTATAAAAGTGTGAGAGACGGATTCGATTTTGTGATAAGGCAATAAAGAGAGTAGGTCCAAAGCCAGAAAAAGAAAAAAAAATGATGAGTAATTATTTCACCGATATACTCAACTTATTAATGATTATTTTGATGTATAATATTTTATAACTTGTTTTTTTTCCCTTATTTTTCAAGATTCATACAATTCGTACATTTTCAAATTTAATTAATGATATTAATCAAAGATCGAGGAAACACAAAAGCGGTGAAAGGTGGGTAATTTCAGGGTATGTTCTTAACTATGTAAATTTAAAAGAGGCATTAAATGAGAACGAAGAATATACTGCACAAATTTTCATCTTTGTAAATTAAAAACGTGAAATTATAATTTGAATGCTGTTACTTAGTGGGTGATTCTTTTGGAAGGAGTCTTTTGATGGGTCAATATTTGAGTATTAGATTGGTTTCTTTTAATAACAGAAGATATTGTTTCTAATATTTTGTTGAGAATTAGTGTATTGTAAGTATGTGCTCGGTAGGGCTTGTTTTACAAAGTCAAGTTCAAGGGGTACTATGGTCGTAGTGTTCCACGTCTGGTAGGCAGTTGGGATCTGATATGCTTACTGCTATTTTATATATTTGGAAGGAAGTCCATTTTTTTTCCAGTCTTAATCATGTTCAATTTGTTTCATTGGTTTGGTTGGTACTGCTATTTGCTATATTTGCAGCAACATAGTTCATAGATTTCTATTAACTAAGTTCATTTAAAGTAGTTAGCGTCTAGCTATATATGGGTATTTTTGGTATATATGGTTTACAAAGCTACTGTTTTTTTTTCCTTTGTATCCCACCACTTTTTCATGCATACTGATGATTATTTGGATATCAACCTCTGATATCCTTGTTCACTTATTTTCATGATTGTTTGCTTTATTTTATAGGATTTGATAGATGTCCTGTCGTATTTTATGAATTTTCTTTTTTTATTCATTTGATTTTATCAGGGTGTTGATGGAAGGTCTCCTTATTGGTTCCTAACGGTGAGTTTTATATCGACCATATATGAGTTTGTAGCAGGTAATGTCTTCTTTTTAATTTTGGCCACAAATATATAAGCTTTTAGTGAGCAGAGTCTACAGTCACCTATTATTGTTTTGGCTTTGGTTTTGTCCTTTTTCCTTGTAAATTCTCTTGAATCATCGTCTCCCATCTTGGTTAAGAAATTATTCGGATTGGAATTGAAAATCAAATTAATGATATTCTTTGCATATGGTTCCCGAAAATAGTATACATTTGCTTCAGCTTTCCTTCTATTTAATTTTTTGTGCTTAATCTTATAGCTGAATGTTCTGTCATATATGTTACATAATACCGTGTATACATGCTCTAAACTGATGACATATAATGGTGTTATTGTTTGCTAGTCTAATTTATTAAATCTTCACTCTCTATTTTTATATATATATTTAGAAATGAGGTATGATGTTTTAAATATATGACAAGAAGTTTTAATTTTTTAATATACTTGTATTATATATAGATATAGATATATGTATGTATGTATCTAATATACCCATGCTAAATCTAGGTAACGTGTGTAAGAGTTTGGGTTTAGTTTAGAAGTCTTTATCATATGTTTACATCTTTTTAACATCTTTAACGTGTCTAACGATATAGATATATGTATGTATGTATCTAATATATATTTTTTATTTTTAACATCTCTCTTGTTTACCAAGTTTGTTGGTTTATCTGATCATTTGGTTTTGCATCCTTTAGATATTGAAGGTGTCGCAGAGGATTCAATCTCTTCAAGCTGGAAAAGCCAAGGCTTAGCACTTCTTCAAGTAGAATGTTATTTAATGTTGCATTCCATGGTCGTTTATCTTAGTCAGAACTTGAATTTGGTGTTATTGAAATAGGGTTTTGTAGTTACCTTGTGTACTAGCTTCTTTAATCATGATTGTTAATTATTATGTGTTTTGTAGCTTCTTTTATAATTGTCCGAGTTAATATAGATTAGATGAGCTGTGAGGTAGATTGCTCATTTATTTAAACATGATATTTAAATTCTAAATTTAAATTCATTAATTTTTATATTTAGTTTTAAAGTTAAAATTTTAATAGAAAATTTAATTTAATTAATATATTTTATCCTTAAAATAGTTTAAAGTTCTAAGTTTCAAAAATAATTCATAATATAATATTTATCATAGAAATAAATATTATTTAATTAAAATATTTTTTAAAGGTTATGTTCTTTAGCGGCGTTTGTGGGAAAAGCGCCGCAAAAGGTCATGTTCTATAGTGGCGTTTGTGGAAAAAGCGCCGCTAAAGGTTTTGTTCTTTAGTGGCGTTTGTGGAAAAGGCGCCGCTAAAGGTCTTATTCTTTAGCGGCGTTTGTAGAAAAAGCGCCGCTAAAGCTAATGTTCTATAGCGGCGATTGTGGAAAAAGAGCCGCTAAAGCTCATGTTCTATAGCGGCGTTTTTGGGAAAAGCGCCGCTAAAGGTCTTGTTCTATAGCGGCGTTTGTGGGAAAAGCGCCGCTAAAGGTCTAGTTCTTTAGCGGCGTTTATTTCTAAAAACGCCACAAAAGTTAGCGGCGTTGTCAATAGTGGCATTTTTTGCGGCACTGTTGAAAGCGCCACAAATACCTTTAGCGGCGCTAAAAAGCGCCACTAAAGGCAAAAAAAAAAAACGCCGCTAAAAGCCTGTTTTGGTGTAGTGTGATTTAAGGACTTAATCGTAACCCAAACCAAATTTAAAGGATAAATTAAAATAAAGTAAACAAGTAAAAGACCGAAATGAAAAGCGTGTCGACTAACGAGGACCAAAATGGGAATAAAACCCAAATTCGGACACATGTCCATCGTTTTAGTACATTAGTAAGCCAGGGATGAGTTAAAAAAAACAAAATTTTGGGACTAAATTAAAAGAAAAAAATGAACAAAAATGAGTAAATTTAAAAGAAAATAAATGCGGAAGGACTAGGGTCTCATATAGATCCTTGGTCGAAAAGCACGCGAATCCTTGAGGTCCAATGGGTCGGATCTCGGGTCGCTTCAAAATGGCACAGTTTTGAAGCGAAAGGTCCCCAGGTGAAACGACGTCGTTTTATAGTCAGCATATAAGATAAATTTTAGATTTTTTTTTTCATTTTCTAACATTCCCTAAAAAAACAAAAAAAAAACCTCACACCTCTCTCTGGCACCGACCCAATCTCTCCGGACACCGGCCAGTCTCCGGCCATCAATCACCACGCCGGTCGCTGTCGCTGGCGCTGGCACCGCCGTACACGGCGGTGGGGAGTCCAAAATTTTTTTTTTCTTTTTGATGCAACCCTTCACCTCCAACGCTTCGACGACGACTAAAAACAGGTAAATCTCTTCCCTTTCCTTCTTTTTCTGTTATTTTCGCATATAAGAAAAAAGAAACAAAAAGAAAATAAAAAAGGGAACAAATTGCCAAAAATAAGTACCTAAAATAGAAAAAAATATCCCTTTGAAAGTGCTATTTTTATTTTCTCTGTAAAAGAAACAAGTCCCTATTACAGTGATGAAGTCCCCCCCTTTCATTGATATTTCATTGCCTTTATAACCGATTACAAGATTCCTTGTTTTTCTTCTCTCATTGTTTTGCTATTGTTGTTGTTTTTTTTTTAAATTTTCGTTGTTGTGTATTGTCTTGTCTTGTAGGTGTTAGCGTAGTCGGTGGAGCAGGTGGTGGCAGAGGGTAGCGGCAGCACATGGGCAAGGGTCAGAAGACCTAGGTGGCTAGGGTTTCCTTTTCTTTTCTTTTTTTTGATTTGGTTTTGGGCTACTGTAAGGTTTAATTTGGTATTGGGCTAGGTTTAGATTTGGGCCTTTTGGGTCTGGACTGTTTATTTTATTTTATTTTTTGTTTTTGTTTTGACATTGAGCCTGGGAAAATTTAGGCTTGTATAATAATAATATATGGCTATGGTGATGTCTGTAATTTCATAAAATAATTACTCTAATCTAATCCATGTCTCTTTCTTTCTGAGTTTATCAGGCAATAAATTCCCTCCGATTTCACCTAGCTTGTTATAATAATGTTATTTCAAATTAGTTAAAGAAGAAAATTTGTGATGTTATGTTTAAATTGAATCTTTCGATTTATTAAGAATTGATTTTAAATTAGAAGGATCAAAATTTAAGTAGGATCACTTAGGGATGCTAGTGGGGCAAGTTTTGAGAAATCTTCACTTTTAATTTCAAAATTGTAATTAAATAGTTTTATCCAATTAAGTAATAATAATAATAATAATATATGGCTATTGTGATGTCTGTAATTTCATAAAATAATTACTCTAATCTAATCCATGTCTCTTTCTTTTTGAGTTTATCAGGCAATAAATTCCCTTCAATTTCACCTAGCATGTTATAATAATGTTATTTCAAATTAGTTAAAGAAGAAAATTTGTGATGTTATACTTAAATTGAATCTTTCGATTTATTAGAAATTGATTTTAAAATTAGAAAGATCAAATTTTAAGTAGGATCACTTAGGGATGCCAGTGGGGCAAATTTTGCGGGTCCTACCCTACTTAACGCTCAATTGATAGAGGGATGGGGACAAAAATTAAACCCTGTTGTGAGTGGTGGGGTAGGCGTGGGTATGACCTTGTACCTACACCATCCCGCATAATATAATAAACATATTTAAAAATAAACATTTACAAAAATTTAATTTAATAATTATTTTAATAGTATTTATGATGTATTTGAGATATTGTTTGTATTTTGATATTATGTAATGACTTTATTTTTTGAATTTGTTAAACTTGAAATTATATCTTATTTACCAATTAAAGGTCGTGACGACTTATTTTTTTTTAAATAGTGACAGTTGGAAAAATGTCATATATGTGGTGGGAGTCCAGAGGATAAATATTTTATACTTGTCATAAAAAAATTAGTTTATATTTATTTAACTGATACTTATAAATATATTATATGAAGTGGGTCATAAGACGAGTATAGCGGGGATTAGGTGGGTTTGGGACCCACGTGGGTGGTGGGGGAGGATGGTTTTGGATTTTGTACCTATAATGGGTCACGGAACGGGGATGGGGATGAAAATTGTGTAAGTCAAAGTCTGTGTAATTTGTAGTAATGCATGGATTGAATACCAACAAGGAATCTTTGGCCCTCTCTCTTTTTATCTCTGTCTTCCTCTCATTTTGGTGTATTGTTTGTTTGGATGTCTTTTGTCGTGTTTTGATCTGATTTGTTTTGTTCCAGTGATGTTAAGCTTTTGACTAGTAATATGAGTAATATTGGGCTCCAACCACGATACACTGTAAAGAATCAAAGCCGGAAAAATGCAAGACTGCATGTCTACACCATTATTCACTATTCAACAATACATTACTTATTTTTTTCTTTGTGATAAAATTTCTTAACAACAAATGTTATGCTTGTTTTATGGATAAAGTAATGTTTATTTAATATATCCACAACAATAAATTAATTTCAGTTATCGTCTCATCCAATAATAATATTTTCACTATTACCAAATATTTTCTCTTCTAATAATTGTTTAAAAATCACGGTCAAGATGAATTTAGAAAATGGTTTAGTAGTAGATTAAATTCTTTGGATATATTAACCAAATTCACACCAGCAAATTTTACCTATGATGGATTCAATTGAACATATAAAATAATAACTTGTTAGAAGGGTTGATTAATTGGAAAGCATAGAATGGGTTAATCAATTACAAAACTAGAATTTATAAAACTTAAGGATATAAT